>NC_045127.1:18332198-18381826 GCF_007655135.1 Punica granatum | reverse complement strand
TTATTCCAAAATTGGAAACTTAGACTCTTGACTCGAATAAAATTGCTAGTCATATATATTCTAAAATATTTATGTCTAAATAAATATATTACAAAATTAAGATAATAATATTCTCAGTCTATGGATCAAGACATCTCATCTTCCCCATCCATATCACGAGAATATTTCCTTAATATATCCAAGATATGCTTCTTTGGGCTTGGGCTTGTGTTTTAAGATTTGACTTGAAATCCTCCGCCTCATTGACGCAGCGCGGATCACGATTTCTAGCGCCTAAATCTGAATTTAGACTCGAAGGGAATAGAACACGGCTAAACCCTAACGATATGCCGAAAACAAAGAGTTATAGCAAACTCAAAGTATCATTCATCAATAGTTGTTTCTGAAATATCTATTTCTCTCTTCTTGTACATTGAGATGGACTATATATAGGCCTAAGAAAACTAAAACTAAAATAGGAAATTAGAATCTAGGCCGTTACCATGTAACTTTCCAAAACAAAATAAGTAATTATTCCAAAATTGGAAACTTTAGACTCTTGACTCGAACTAAAATTGCTAGTCATATATAATTCTAAAAAATATTTATGTCTAAATTAAATATATTACAAAATTAAGATAATAATATTCTCAGTCTATGGATCAAGACATCTCATCTTCCCCATCCATATCACGAGAATATTTCCTTAATATATCCAAGATATGCTTCTTTGGGCTTGGGCTTGTTGATACAGATTTGACTGAAAATCCTCCGCCTCATTGAGGCGTGGATCACGATTTCTAGCGCCTAAATCTGAATTTAGACTCGAAGGGAATAGAACACGGCTAAACCCTAACGATATGCCGAAAACAAAGAGTTATAGCAAACTCAAAGTATCATTCATCAATAGTTGTTTCTGAAATATCTAGTTCTCTCTTCTTGTACATTGAGATGGACTATTATAGCCCAAGAAAACTAAGAAACTAAAATAGGAAATTAGAATCTAGGCCGTTACAATGTAACTTCCTAAAACAAAATAAGTGATTATTCCAAAATTGGACACTTTAGACTCTTGACTCGAACTAAAATTGCTAGTCATATATAATTCTAAAAATATTTTTGTCTAAATTAAATATATTACAAAATTTAGATAATAATATTCTCAGTCTATGGATCAAGACATCTCAACTTCCCCATCCATATCACAAGAATATTTCCTTCATATATCCAAGATATGCTTCTTTGGGCTTGGGCTTGTTGATACAGATTTGACTGAAAATCCTCCGCCTCATTGACGCAGCGCGGATCACGATTTCTAGCGCCTAAATCTGAATTTAGACTCGAAGGGAAATAACACGGCTAAACCCTAACGATATGCCGAAAACAAAGAGTTATAGCAAACTCAAAGTATCATTCATCAATAGTTGTTTCTGAAATATCTATTTCTCAATTCTTGTACATTGAGATGGACTATATATAGCCTAAGAAAACTAAGAAACTAAAATAGGAAATTAGAATCTAGGCCGTTACCATGTAACTTCCTAAAACAAAATAAGTAATTATTCAAAATTGGAAACTTTAGACTCTTGACTCGAACTAAAATTGCTAGTCATATATAATTCTAAAAATATTTATGTCTAAATTAAATATATTACAAATAAGATAATAATATTCTCAGTCTATGGATCAAGACATCTCATCTTCCCCATCCATATCACGAGAATATTTCCTTAATATATCCAAGATATGTTTTTGGGCTTGGGCTTGTTGATACAGATTTGACTTGAAAATCCTCCGCCTCATTGACGCAGCGCGATCACGATTTCTAGCGCCTAAATCTGAATTTAGACTCGAAGGGAATAGAACACGGCTAAACCCTAACGATATGCCGAAAACAAAGAGTTATAGCAAACTCAAAGTATCATTCATCAATAGTTGTTCTGAAATATCTAGTCCTTTCTTCTTGTACATTGAGATGGACTATATATAGGCCTAGAAAACTAAGAAACTAAAATAGGAAATTAGAATCTAGGCCGTTACCATGTAACTTCAAAACAAAATAAGTAATTATTCCAAAATTGGAAACTTTAGACTCTTGACTCGAACTAAAATTGCTAGTCATATATAATTCTAAAAATATTTATGTCTAAATTAAATATATTACAAAATTAAGATAATAATATTCTCAGTCTATGGATCAAGACATCTCATCTTCCCCATCCATATCACAAGAATATTTACTTAATATATCCAATATATGCTTCGTTGGGCTTGGGCTTGTTGATACAGATTTGAGCGGAAAATCCTCCGCCGCATTGACGCAGCGCGGATCATGATTTCTAGCGCCTAAATCTGAATTTAGACTCGAAGGGAATACAACACGGCTAAACACTATCGTTATGCCGAAAACAAAGAGTTATAGCAAACTCAAAGTATCATTCATCAATAGTTGTTTTTGAAATATCTATTTCTCTCTTCTTGTACATTTAGATGGACTATATATAAGCCTAAAAACTAAGAAACTAAAATAGGAAATTAGAATCTAGGCCGTTACCATGTAACTTTCTAAAACAAAATAAGTAATTATTCCAAAATTGGAAACTTTAGACTCTTGACTCGACTAAAATTGCTAGTCATATATAATTCTAAAAATATTTATGTCTAAATTAAATATATTACCAAATTAAGATAATAATATTCTCAGTCTATGGATCAAGACATCTCATCTTCCCCATCCATATCACGAGAATATTTCCTTAATATATCCAAGATATGCTTCTTTGGGCTTGGGCTTGTTGATACAGATTTGACTGAAAATCCTCCGCCTCATTGACGCAGCGCGGATCACGATTTCTAGCGCCTAAATCTGAATTTAGACTCGAAGGGAATAGAACACGGCTAAACCCTAACGATATGCCGAAAACAAAGAGTTATAGCAAACTCAAAGTATCATTCATCAATAGTTGTTTCTGAAATATCTAGTTCTCTCTTCTTGTACATTGAGATGGACTATATATAGGCCTAGAAAACTAAGAAACTAAATAGAAATTAGAATCTAGGCCGTTACCATGTAACTTTCTAAAACAAAAATAAGTAATTATTCCAAAATTGGAAACTTTAGACTCTTGACTCGAACTAAAATTGCTAGTCATATATAATTCTAAAAATATTTATGTCTAAATTAAATATATTACAAATTAAGATAATATATTCTCAGTCTATGGATCAAGACATCTCATCTTCCCCATCCATATCACGAGAATATTTCCTTAATATATCCAAGATATGCTTCTTGGGCTTGGGCTTGTTGATACAGATTTGACTTGAAAATCCTCCGCCTCATTGACGCAGCGCGGATCACGATTTCTAGCGCCCTAAATCTGAATTTAGACTCGAAGGGAATAGAACACGGCTAAACCCTAACGATATGCCGAAAAACAAAGAGTTATAGCAAACTCAAAGTATCATTCATCAATAGTTGTTTCTGAAATATCTAGTTCTCTCTCTTTTGTACATTGAGATGGACTATATATAGGCCTAAGAAACTAAGAAACTAAAATAGGAAATTAGAATCTAGGCCGTTACCATGTAACTTCCTAAAACAAAATAAGTAATTATTCCAAAATTGGAAACTTTAGACTCTTGACTCGAACTAAAATTGCTAGTCATATATAATTCTAAAAATATTTATGTCTAAATTAAATATATTACAAAATTAAGATAATAATATTCTCAGTCTATGGATCAAGACATCTCATCTTCCCCATCCATATCACGAGAATATTTCCTTAATATATCCAAGATATGCTTCTTTGGGCTTGGGCTTGTTGATACAGATATGAGTTGAAAATCCTCCGTCTCATTGACGCTGCGCGGATCACGATTTCTCGCGCCTAAATCTGAATTTAGACTCGAAGGGAATTGAACACGGCTAAACCCTAACGATATGCTGAAAACAATGAGTTATAGCAAACTGAAAGTATCATTCATAAATAGCTGTTTCTGAGATATCTAGTTCTCCCTTCTTGTACATTGAGAAGGACTATATATAGGCCTAAGAAAACTAAGAAACTAAAATAGGAAATTAGAATCTAGGCCTTTACAATGTAACTTCCTAAAACAAAATAAGTAATTATTCCAAAATTAGAAACTTTAGACTCTTGACTCGAACTAAAATTGCTTGTCATATATAATTCTAAAAATATTTATGTCTAAATTAAATATATTACAAAATTAAGATAATAATATTCTCAGTCTATGGATCAAGACATCTCATCTTCCCCATCCATATCACGAGAATATTTCCTTAATATATCCAAGATATGCTTCTTTGGGCTTGGGCTTGTTGATACAGATTTGACTGAAAATCCTCCGCCTCATTGACGCAGCGCGGATCACGATTTCTAGCGCCTAAATCTGAATTTAGACTCGAAGGGAATAGAACACGGCTAACCCTAACGATATGCCGAAAACAAAGAGTTATAGCAAACTCAAAGTATCATTCATCAATAGTTGTTTCTGAAATATCTATTCTCTCTTCTTGTACATTGAGATGGACTATATATAGGCCTAAGAAAACTAAGAAACTAAAATAGGAAATTAGAATCTAGGCCGTTACCATGTAACTTCTAAAACAAAATAAGTAATTATTCCAAAATTGGAAACTTTAGACTCTTGACTCGAACTAAAATTGCTAGTCATATATAATTCTAAAAATATTTATGTCTAAATTAAATATATTACCAAATTAAGATAATAATATTCTCAGTCTATGGATCAAGACATCTCATCTTCCCCATCCATATCACGAGAATATTTCCTTAATATATCCAAGATATGCTTCTTTGGGCTTGGGCTTGTTGATACAGATTTGACTGAAAATCCTCCGCCTCATTGACGCAGCGCGATCACGATTTCTAGCGCCTAAATCTGAATTTAGACTCGAAGGGAATACAACACGGCTAAACCCTAACGATATGCCGAAAACAAAGAGTTATAGCAAACTCAAAGTATCATTCATCAATAGTTGTTTCTGAAATATCTATTTCTCTCTTCTTGTACATTGAGATGGACTATATATAGGCCTAAGAAAACGAAGAAACTAAAATAGGAAATTAGAATCTAGGCCGTTACCATGTAACTTCCTAAAACAAAATAAGTAATTATTCCAAAATTGGAAACTTTAGACTCTTGACTCGAACTAAAATTGCTAGTCATATATAATTCTAAAATATTTATGTCTAAATTAATATATTACAAAATTAAGATAATAATATTCTCAGTCTATGGATCAAGACATCTCATCTTCCCCATCCATATCACGAGAATATTTCCTTAATATATCCAAGATATGCTTTTTGGGCTTGGGCTTGTTGTGATACAGATTTGACTTGAAAATCCTCCGCCTCATTGACGCACGCGGATCACGATTTCTAGCGCCTAAATCTGAATTTAGACTCGAAGGGAATAGAACACGGCTAAACCCTAACGATATGCCGAAAACAAAGAGTTATAGCAAACTCAAAGTATCATTCATCAATAGTTGTTTCTGAAAATATCTAGTTCTCTCTTCTTGTACATTGAGATGGACTATTATAAGCCTAAGAAAACAAGAAACTAAAATAGGAAATTAGAATCTAGGCCGTTACCATGTAACTTCTTAAAACAAAATAAGTAATTATTCCAAAATTGGAAACTTTAGACTCTTGACTCGAACAAAATTGCTAGTCATATATAATTCTAAAAATATTTATGTCTAAATTAATATATTACCAAATTAAGATAATAATATTCTCAGTCTATGGATCAAGACATCTCATCTTCCCCATCCATATCACGAGAATATCTTAATATATCCAAGATATGCTTCTTTGGGCTTGGGCTTGTTGATACAGATGAGCTTGAAAATCCTCCGCCTCATTGACGCAGCGCGGATCACGATTTCTAGCGCCTAAATCTGAATTTAGACTCGAAGGAATAGAACACGGCTAAACCCTAACGATATGCCGAAAACAAAGAGTTATAGCAAACTCAAAGTATCATTCATCAATAGTTGTTTCTGAAATATCTAGTTCTCTCTTCTTGTACATTGAGATGGACTATATATAGGCCTAAGAAAACTAAGAAACTAAAATAGGAAATTAGAATCTAGGCCGTTACCATGTAACTTCCTAAAACAAAATAAGTAATTATTCCAAAATTGGAAACTTTAGACTCTTGACTCGAACTAAAATTGCTAGTCATATATAATTCTAAAAATATTTATGTCTAAATTAAATATATTACCAAATTAAGATAATAATATTCTCAGTCTATGGATCAAGACATCTCATCTTCCCCATCCATATCACGAGAATATTTCTTAATATATCCAAGATATGCTTCTTTGGGTTGGGCTTGTGATACAGATTTGATTGAAAATCCTCCCCTCAAATCCTCCGCCTCATTGACGCAGCGCGAATCACGATTTCTCTAGCGCCTAAATCTGAATTTAGACTCGAAGGGAATAGAACACGGCTAAACCCTAACGATATGCCGAAAACAAAGAGTTATAGCAAACTCAAAGTATCATTCATCAATAGTTGTTTCTGAAATATCTAGTTCTCCTTTCTTGTACATTGAGATGGACTATATATAGGCCTAAGAAAACTGAAGAAACTAAATAGGAAATTAGAATCTAGGCCGTTACCATGTAACTTTCTAAAACAAAATAAGTAATTATTCAAAATTGGAAACTTTAGACTCTTGACTCGAACTAAAATTGCTAGTCATATATAATTCTAAAAATATTTATGTCTAAATTAAATATATTACAAAATTAATAATAATATCTCAGTCTATGGATCAAGACATCTCATCTTCCCCATCCATATCACGAGAATATTTCCTTAATATATCCAAGATATGCTTCTTTGGGCTTGGGCTTGTTGATACAGATTTGACTTGAAAATCCTCCGCCTCATTGACGCAGCGCGGATCACGATTTCTAGCGCCTAAATCTGAATTTAGACTCGAAGGGAATAGAACACGGCTAAACCCTAACGATATGCCGAAAACAAAGAGTTATAGCAAACTCAAAGTATCATTCATCAATAGTTGTTTCTGAAATATTAGTTCTCCCTTCTTGTACATTGAGATGGACTATATATAAGCCTAAGAAAACTAAGAAACTAAAATAGGAAATTAGAATCTAGGCCGTTACCATGTAACTTTCTAAAACAAAATAAGTAATTATTCCAAAATTGGAAACTTTAGACTCTTGACTCGAACTAAAATTGCTAGTCATATATAATTCTAAAAATATTTATGTCTAAATTAAATATATTACCAAATTAAGATAATAATATTCTCAGTCTATGGATCAAGACATCTCATCTTCCCCATCCATATCACGAGAATAATATCTTAATATATCCAAGATATGTTTTTGGGCTTGGGCTTGTTGATACAGATTTGACTGAAAATCCTCCGCCTCATTGACGCAGCGCGAATCACGATTTCTAGCTCCTAAATCTGAATTTAGACTCGAAGGAAATAGAATACGGCTAAATCCTAACGAAATGCCGAAAACAAAGAGTTACAGCAAACTCAAAGTATCATTCATCAATAGTTGTTTCTGAAATATCTAGTTCTCTCTTCTTGTACATTGAGATGGACTATATATAGGCCTAAGAAAACTAAGAAACAAAAATAGGAAATTAGAATCTAGGCCGTTACCATGTAACTTCCAAAAACAAAATAAGTAATTATTCCAAAATTGGAAACTTTAGACTCTTGACTCGAACTAAAATTGCTAGTCATATATAATTCTAAAAATATTTATGTCTAAATTAAATATATTACAAAATTAAGATAATAATATTCTCAGTCTATGGATCAAGACATCTCATCTTCCCCAACCATATCACGAGAATATTTCCTTAATATACCCAAGATATACTTGTTTGGGCATGTGCTTGTTGATACAGATATGAGCTGAAAATACTCCGCCTCATTGACGCAGCGCGGATCACGATTTCTAGTGCCTAAATTTGAATTTAGACTCGAAGGGAATAGAAACGGCTAAACTGTAACGATATGCCAAAAACAAAGAGTTAAAGCAAACTCAAAGTATCATTCATCAATAGTTGTTTCTGAAATATCAAGTTCTCTCTTCTTGTACATTGAGATGGACTATATATATGCCTTAGAAAACTAAGAAACTAAAATAGGAAATTAGAATCTAGACCGTTACTATGTAACTTTCTAAAACAAAATAAGTAAGTATTCCAAAATTGGAAACTTTAGACGCTTGACTCGAACTAAAATTGCTAGTCATATATAATTCTAAAAATATTTATGTCTAAATTAAATATATTACCAAATTAAGATAATAATATTCTCAGTCTATGTATCAAGACATCTCATCTTCCACATCCATATCACGAGAATATTTCCTTAATATATCCAAGATATGCTTCTTTGGGCTTGGGCTGTTGATACAGATTTGACTTGAAAATCCTCCGCCTCATTGACGCAGCGCGGATCACGATTTCTAGCGCCTAAATCTGAATTTAGACTCGAAGGGAATAGAACACGGCTAAACCCTAACGATATGCCGAAAACAAAGAGTTATAGCAAACTCAAAGTATCATTCATCAATAGTTGTTTCTGAAATATCTAGTTCTCTCTTCTTGTACATTGAGATGGACTATATATAGGCCTAAGAAAACTAAGAAACTAAAATAAATTAGAATCTAGGCGTTACTATGTAACTTTCTAAAACAAAATAAGTATTATTCCAAAATTGGAAACTTTAGACTCTTGACTCGAACTAAAATTGCTAGTCATATATAATTCTAAAAATTTATGTCTAAATTAAATATATTACCAAATTAAGATAATAATATTCTCAGTCTATGGATCAAGACATCTCATCTTCCCCATCCATATCACGAGAATATTTCCTTAATATATCCAAGATATGCTTCTTTGGGCTTGGGCTTGTTGATACAGATTTGACTTGAAAATCCTCCGCCTCATTGACGCAGCGCGGATCACGATTTCTAGCGCCTAAATCTGAATTTAGACTCGAAGGGAATAGAACACGGCTAAACCCTAACGATATGCCGAAAACAAAGAGTTATAGCAAACTCAAAGTATCATTCATCAATAGTTGTTTCTGAAATATCTAGTTCTCTCTCTTTCTTGTACATTGAGATGGACTATATATAGGCCTAAGAAAACTAAGAAACTAAAATAGGAAATTAGAATCTAGGCCGTTACTATGTAACTTTCTAAAACAAAATAAGTAATTATTCCAAAATTGGAAACTTTAGACTCTTGACTCGAAAAATTGCTAGTCATATATAATTCTAAAAATATTTATGTCTAAATTAAATATATTACCAAATTAAGATAATAATATTCTCAGTCTATGGATCAAGACATCTCATCTTCCCCATCCATATCACGAGAATATTTCTTAATATATCCAAGATATGCTTCTTTGGGCTTGGGCTTGTTGATACAGATTTGACTTGAAAATCCTCCGCCTCATTGACGCAGCGCGGATCACGATTTCTAGCGCCTAAATCTGAATTTAGACTCGAAGGGAATAGAACACGGCTAAACCCTAACGATATGCCGAAAACAAAGAGTTATAGCAAACTCAAAGTATCATTCATCAATAGTTGTTTCTGAAATATCTAGTTCTCTCCCTTCTTGTACATTGAGATGGACTATATATAGGCCTAAGAAAACGAAGAAACTAAAATAGGAAATTAGAATCTAGGCCGTTACCATGTAACTTTAACTTCAAACAAAATAATTATTATTCAAAATTGGAAACTTTAGACTCTTGACTCGAACTAAAATTGCTAGTCATATATAATTCTAAAAATATTTATGTCTAAATTAAATATATTACCAAATTAAGATAATAATATTCTCAGTCTATGGATCAAGACATCTCATCTTCCCCATCCATATCACGAGAATATTTCCTTAATATATCCAAGATATGCTTCTTTGGGCTTGGGCTTGTTGATACAGATTTGACTTGAAAATCCTCCGCCTCATTGACGCAGCGCGGATCACGATTTCTAGCGCCTAAATCTGAATTTAGACTCGAGGGAATAGAACACGGCTAAACCCTAACGATATGCCGAAAACAAAGAGTTATAGAAAACTCAAAGTATCATTCATCAATAGTTGTTTCTAAAATATCTAGTTCTCTCTTGTTGTACATTAAGATGGACTATATATAAGCCTAAGAAAACTAAGAAACTAAAATAGGAAATTAGAATCTAAGCCGTTACTATGTATCCTTCTAAAACAAAATACGTAATTATTCCAAAATTGGAAACTTTAGACTCTTGAGTCGAACTAAAATTGCTAGTCATATATAATTCTAAATATACTTATGTCTAAATTAAATATATTACCAAATTAAGATAATAATATTCTTAGTCTATGGATTAAGACATTTCATCTTCCCCATCCATATCACAAGAATATTTCCTTAATGTATCCAAGATATGCTTCTTTGGGCTTGAGCTGATTGATACAGATTTGAGCGGAAAATCCTCCGCCACATTGACGCAGCGCGGATCACGATTTCTAGCGCCTAAATCTGAATTTAGACTCGAAGGGAATAGAACACGGCTAAACCCTAACGATATGCCGAAAACAAAGAGTTATAGCAAACTCAAAGTATCATTCATCAATAGTTGTTTCTGAAATATCTAGTTCTCTCTTCTTGTACATTGAGATGGACTATATATAGGCCTAAGAAAACTAAGAAACTAAAATAGGAAATTAGAATCTAGGCCGTTACTATGTAACTTTCTAAAACAAATAAGTAATTATTATTCCAAATTGGAAACTTTAGACTCTTGACTCGAACTAAAATTGCTAGTCATATATAATTCTAAAAATATTTATGTCTAAATTAAATATATTACCAAATTAAGATAATAATATTCTCAGTCTATGGATCAAGACATCTCATCTTCCCCATCCATATCACGAGAATATTTCCTTAATATATCCAAGATATGCTTCTTTGGGCTTGGGCTTGTTGATACAGATTTGACTTGAAAATCCTCCGCCTCATTGACGCAGCGCATCACGATTTCTATTTCTAGCGCCTAAATCGGAATTTAGACTCGAAAGGGAATAGAACACGGCTAAACCCAAACGATATGCCGAAAATAGAGAGTTATAGCAAACTCAAAGTATCATTCATCAATAGTTGTTTTTGAAATATCTAGTTCTCTCTTCTTGTACATTGAGATCGACTATATATAGTCCTAAGAAAACTAAGAAACTTAAATAGGAAATTAGAATCTAGGCCGTTACTATATAATTTTCTAAAACGAAATAAGTAATTATTCCAAAATTGCAAACTTTAAACTCTTGACTCGAACAAAAATTGCTAGTCATATATAATTCTAAAAATATTTATGTCTAAATTAAATAAATTACCAAATTAAGATAATAATATTCTCAGTCTATGGATCAAGACATCTCATCTTCCCCATCCATATCACGAGAATATTTCCTTAATATATCCAAGATATGCTTCTTTGGGCTTGGGCTTGTTGATACAGATTTGACTTGAAAATCCTCCCCGCTCATTGACGCAGCGCGGATCACGATTTCTAGCGCCTAAATTGAATTTAGACTCGAAGGGAATAGAACACGGCTAAACCCTAACGATATGCCGAAAACAAAGAGTTATAGCAAACTCAAAGTATCATTCATCAATAGTTGTTTCTGAAATATCTAGTTCTCTCTTCTTGTACATTGAGATGGACTATATATAGGCCTAAGAAAACGAAGAAACTAAAATAGGAAATTAGAATCTAGGCCGTTACCATGTAACTTCCTAAAACAAAATAAGTAATTATTCCAAAATTGGAAACTTTAGACTCTTGACTCGAACTAAAATTGCTAGTCATATATAATTCTAAAAAATATTTATGTCTAAATTAAATATATTACCAAATTAAGATAATAATATTCTCAGTCTATGGATCAAGACATCTCATCTTCCCCATCCATATCACGAGAATATTTCCTTAATATATCCAAGATATGCTTCTTTGGGCTTGGGCTTGTTGATACAGATTTGACTTGAAAATCCTCCGCCTCATTGACGCAGCGCGGATCACGATTTCTAGCGCCTAAATCTGAATTTAGACTCGAAGGGAATAGAACACGGCTAAACCCTAACGATATGCCGAAAACAAAGAGTTATAGCAAACTCAAAGTATCATTCATCAATAGTTGTTTCTGAAATATCTAGTTCTCTCTTCTTGTACATTGAGATGGACTATATATAGGCCTAAGAAAACGAAGAAACTAAAATAGGAAATTAGAATCTAGGCCGTTACCATGTAACTTCCTAAAACAAAATAAGTAATTATTCCAAAATTGGAAACTTTAGACTCTTGACTTGAACTAAAATTGCTAGTCATATATAATTCTAAAAATATTTATGTCTAAATTAAATATATTACAAAATTATGATAATAATATTCTCAGTCTATGGATCAAGACATCTCATCTTCCCCATCCATATCACGAGAATATTTCTTTAATATATCAAAGATATGCTTCTTTGGGCTTGGGCTTGTTGATACAGATTTGACTTGAAAGTCCTCCGCCTCATTGACGCAGCGCGGATCACGATTTCTAGCGCTTAAATCTGAATTTAGACTCGAAGGGAATAGAACACGGCTCAACCCTAACGATATGCCGAAAACAATGAGTTATAGCAAACTCAAAGTATCATTCATCAATAGTTGTTTCTTAAATATCTAGTTCTCTCTTCTTGTACATTGCGATGGACTATATATAGGCCTAAGAAAACGAAGAAACTAAAATAGGAAATTGGAATCTAGGCCGTTACAATGTAATTTTCAAAAACAAAATAAGTAATTATTCCAAAATTGGAAACTTTAGACTCTTGACTCGAACTAAAATTGCTAGTCATATATAATTCTAAAAATATTTATGTCTAAATTAAATATATTACCAAATTAAGATAATAATATTCTCAGTCTATGGATCAAGACATCTCATCTTCCCCATCCATATCACGAGAATATTTCCTTAATATATCCAAGATATGCTTCTTTGGGCTTGGGCTTGTTGATACAGATTTGACTTGAAAATCCTCCGCCTCATTGACGCAGCGCGGATCACGATTTCTAGCGCCTAAATCTGAATTTAGACTCGAAGGGAATAGAACACGGCTAAACCCTAACGATATGCCGAAAACAAAGAGTTATAGCAAACTCAAAGTATCATTCATCAATAGTTGTTTCTGAAATATCTAGTTCTCTCTTCTTGTACATTGAGATGGACTATATATAGGCCTAAGAAACTAAGAAACTAAAATAGGAAATTAGAATCTAGGCCGTTACTATGTAACTTCCTAAAACAAAATAGTAATTATTCCAAAATTGTAAACTTTAGACTATTGACTCGAACTAAAATTGCTAGTCATATATAATTCGAAAAATATTTATGTCTAAATTAAATATATTACCAAATTAAGATAATAATATTCTCTCTATGGATCAAGACATCTCATATTGCCCATTCATATCACGAGAATATTTCGTTAATATATCCAAGATATGCTTCTTTGGGCTTGGGCTTATTGATACAGATTTGACTTGAAAATCCTCCGCTTAATTGACGTAGCGCGGATCACGATTTCTAGTGCCTAAATCTGAATTTAGGCTCGAAGGGAATAGAATACGGCTAAACCCTAACGATATGCCGAAAACAAAGAGTTATAGCAAACTCAAAGTATCATTCCTCAATAATTGTTTCTGAAATATCTAGTTCTCTCTTCTTTGTACATTGAGATGGACTATATATAGGCCTAAGAAAACTAAGAAACTAAATTGGAAATTAGAATCTAGGCCGTTACTATGTAACTTTCTAAAACAAATAAGTAATTATTCCAAAATTGGAAACTTTAGACTCTTGACTCGAAATAAAATTGCTAGTCATATATAATTCTAAAAATATTTATGTCTAAATTAAATATATTACCAAAGTAAGATATAATATTCTCAGTCTATGGATCAAGACATCTCATCTTCCCCATCCATATCACGAATATTTCCTTAATATATCCAAGATATGCCTTTAGGCATGGGCTATTCCTCCAATCCGTGTCACCCTCGACTATATGTCTTTCCATCAAGCTCTCCATCAATGGTTCATCATCGTCGGACCACATATTGTAAGAGTACCTACAAAATACAAGAAAGAAAACTTTATGCTCGAAAATATAAATAAGCTCGATCGACAATTAAGTTGCTTAATATCAAAAGTAGTAGAACTTTTAGAAAACAAGTCTCCGACAACGGCACCAAAGATCTGTTTGATGGTTTTATAATCTCGCAAGTGCATGTGCTGTAACAAGTACTATAGAGTGAGTAGAGTATCGTTCCCTAGGACTTGACCTAAAGCTCTACCAGAGATCAAAATTCATAACTTAATTGAAGTCAAGCAAATTAAAAATAACCGAAAAATCAATGGTGAGGCAGCCTAAAATTACAATTTCCCCCACACTTCACTAATTCAATCTATTCCCTCTTTACCTAATTCGATTAAGACTCAATAACCTCAATTTCACAAGTGTTTCCTAAGTTTTTTAAATTGCTTAGAAAAAAATATCTAACTCAACCAATCCCCTATATTATTATGGGAATTGCAATTAAGCTAAAGTCATTGAGTTCCAACTTGAATTGGCTACCTAAGATGTGTAAGTATATTCCTATCTCATGCACTAATCAAACTCGATTCCTCGAGATTGAACTTAGGCTATTCTATCCATATTCTAAATCTAAAATCCGTCTTCCAATTTCATTTAGATTACAGATCATAACAATTGTTGATCAGGCAATTGCAAGCATTAAGTACCAGATAGAATAAGTAGAATAAGATAAAAAAAAAATACTCATTAGATCAAGAAAAATCAACAAACTAGTTACGTGTTGGTTCAATTGTAATCCTAGCATATGAAATGAGCCCATAGGAATTAAAGACACGTGAAATAATTCAACATAGACATCAAATTCAAGAAGAAATCAACAAGGTTTAAAAGAAATAAGCAAAGATATTGTCGTCAATCTCTGAGCTTTCGACTTCTTCCTCAAGTTGATCTTTGCCTCCTAATGTCGTCCACCCGAAACTCATGCCCAAGTCTTTCTTTCATAAGATAGAAAAGGCAACTATATACCAAAAATCTCACCCAAAACTAATTTCCTCGTATTGGAAATTCAATTTCCTATCTTAAATCAAGAAATATCTTTCTTTCCTAAACCCAACAATATTAACCTAAATAAATCCAAATATATTTATCTTTATTTTATTCTCCAAATATGCTCTGGGCCCACTCAAAATCTCGAGAAAGTTGAATTTCGGCTTGGTGGGCTGAGCAGACACGGCCTAGGCCCCCTAATCCGTGCCCTAGGCTCTTTCAAATCAGTATTTTCTGGTCGCGCATTGAACTTCATTCGGCTATATCTTCTTCATCTGAGGTCCGATTGACAAACTATTTAAACCGCTATGCTCCTAACTTGATGAGCTTTCCGTTGATTGCAATTTACACGCATTTTTGCTTCATTTTAGCCTGTTCAAGACACCGAAAATTTAGAGGCGGCAAAAGATCATTCAATTCAGTCCAATTATATAAAATCAAACCAAAACTAATCAAAAATACTGAAACCTATCAAAAAATAAATAAATTAAATTAAATAAAAAAATACTCAAGCTAACCTAAACTTGATAAACTAGCTTCGAAAAACTCTATTTTCATAGAGTTATCATTAAGCTTGTTAATATCTCAGTCATATAGGGAACATAGGACAATTGAGTTAATTTGGTTAACATAGGCTTAAAAAATTAAAATTATGAACCTGAGGTGAAGAGAAATGGAAATGTCGAGTCTGTGATGATAGGTTAACTCATCGCCGAATTGATTTTGCGTCTAAGTGTCAAATTGGACTTTAATTGGTTAATTGGAGTGTCAAACCCGGTTAATTCATGGGAAACATGGTTAATCGTTCACTAATTAGGTGTTCTAGTGTTTAATTGGAAAAGATCATAGTGTTGTTGAGGTTAGCCCTCCCAGAGTCGGGGATTTAAATCGGTTAAATCCTGGATTGATTAAAAAAGGGAATTGAATTGAATAAATGGCCAATTTGTGTAAAAATGGATTAATTGGAATAATAATTGGATAATCTCTTATAATTCACTGTAATTCATGGGTGAGGGGTAACAAATTCGCTAAGAGAGTCTTAGGATTGAATTTGAAAGTCATTTGGACCTAGGGGGCTCTAGGACCTTTTTTCTAGAATTTTTGGGAGATTAATGGGATAACCATGTAAATGTGACTTGATAAAATGGAATAAAAAATTATTCATCAAAAGAAAAAATGGAATAAAATTGTAAAAAATAAGACATGTAAATAAAATGAGTAGACCTAGGATAATGGACATAGATCTTCCCAGGCTAGGGGACTTAGGCCTTTGTAGGCCCACTCGACCCATTAGTTTTGATTTGGCCCATTGGAGGCCCAATAAGGCCCATTTGTGGCCCATGTTTAATTATTTATGATGGATGAATGGTTCATCGATGGTATGTACATGTATAAAAGGAAGTATGTGTACGTGTGTGACGTACAAGCAATATAATCTTGTATACTTGTATTCGAGTGGTGTCTTCACCTGTGGGCATTGACAACGTAAGAAAACCTCCGAAGCTAATTTTCTAGTTCAAGACCGAGTCAAATAAAATCTCCTAGGTGGTTAGTATTTTAACTCTAATAGTGACTTAGGTGGCTCATTGGCAAATTAAAACAGTGTAGTGGTAACTCCTTCAAGTCCCAGGTCACAAACTAGTCTAACCTTTGCAAGTCATGCGAGGCCTAAGAAACCACGCTTATGATAGCTTAGCGATTACACTGGAGACCTACAATAGGATTTGGATCCAGATTTTCCCGATTTGCTAACACTAACAATTGTTTGATTGATAGTGCACTTTAAGTTAGCACAACATTCCCGTGGTCGACCCCGACCCATGTTTACAAATGGATACATGAATACGCGTGTGACATAAAAGCAATGTAATCTTGTATACATATGTATATGTACACGAATACGACCTTTAACACTCCCAGGATTGTACAGATGTTTGATCCACACATTGGGTAATGCTCCACCGAGTTAGTATCGTGATGGGGTTCGCCACTATCCGTTTGAGGTTGTTGGAACCTTGGGCCAATTAGTCGCCCAAATCTAGGGAGATACATGACACTATACTACCTAGGTCCTTATAATCATTCGGTCTTGAACTAGAGTTTGGATTTGGGGGTTCAATTACATACGGTCCAGACTCATACGCCCTTTCGGTAATCTACTTGCCTATGGATTGTCGTATTTTAATTTATTTGTTGAATACTTAAAGTCTCGCACAACTCCCACGTAATCCTTGGTCAAATCAAATTTATTAGGCTTGCTTGTATATGTGACTCCGTTATGAAATCAAATGGACCTTATATAGTATTAGGGGTGGCAATTCGTGTCGTGTCGTGTTTATACGTGTCGTGTCTAAATGGATTCGTGTTATCGAAGTCATAACCCGTGCACAACACGATTATTAAACGGGTCGGGTTTTAGAAACTCATACACAACACGTTTATATCCATGTCAATTCGTTTAGATACGTTTAAACCCGTTTATCGAAATGTGTCATAATATGTACACGTATACACGACACGATTATAAACGTTATCCGGACACATTAACACAACTTGTTTATCCGATCAACTCTGTTACCCTGATACATTAACACGACATGTTAATCCGATTAACTCGTTTACTCGAACACGTTAACATGACATGTTTACACGTTAACACGGAGATTGAGATGGAGGGGAGGGGGATGTAGACGGGGAAGAGCCGGGAGCCGCATCCGAGGGAGGTAGCGATGACGATGATGAGATCGAGCCATGAGGCGCATTGGCTGGAGCGGGAGCCAGCGAAGCGGTGGGCTTTGAAGGGGAGATGGTGAGAGTGGAGTCGACGGCGAGCTTGGGAGCAGGGGAGGGCGAGATCCGAGGCGGATCTACGGACAATGCGAGGTGCACGGAGAGGAGAGCAATGAGAGCAAAGAAGCAGAACTTCGCCATTGATGGATGAGAAGAAGGAAATCAAACCGTAGATAAGATTTGAGGGAGGGTAGTAGAGAAGTAGAAGTGGAAGTGGAAGTGCGGTTGTGCTGTGTTGAATTGGATGAAGAAAAGGAAAGGAAATTAGATTAGGGATTTAGGTAGTTAGGATTACATAAGGATATTTTGATAAATCCAAAAAAATAAACGGGTTAACGGGTTATTTGATTATAGTAACACGATTAGACATATCTAAATAAACAAGTTTAATCGTGTATAATTAGGTTACACGGGTTCAACTCGATAAGACACGCTTATTAACCGTGTTTAAACGGATTGGATCCGTTTAGACCGATTATCAAAAATGTCCAACCCAAATCCGTTAACTCTGTGTCGTGTTATCGTGTCGTGTGAAATATTACCAGTCCTATATAGTATGCATGCTTACTAGAGACCATAATAGGCTTCATATAATCCTAATCAACTGAATTTAAATGGAATGGGCCTTGCCCGGCCCAGCACGTAAATGGAACCTATATACTAGTGAACACAAGAGTGAGCTCCATATGAACCCCAAAGCCCGTTTATTTCTATCATGTTAGACTGCACCTACCTCTCCTACACGCTTCTTCTCTTTAATTTTTAATGTGATGGACCTAGACATGCAAAACTATTCCATTTTGAGTGGGTGGGCCTTGTACGGGCCAACGCCCCCTACTTCTATTCCAATTCATGCATTTATTTAGTCATTAGCCCAATGCTACTTTTTCCTTTTGTATTTTTTTTTCCATGTCATGAATGCAATCCTAACCATTTTATTCATCCCTAACATATATAAGTGAGCGCTTTCGATCGATTGATCCGTAATCACTCAGTCATTGATTAATTTTTCCACTCATCCTCACCGTTTTGCTAATCAATTTGATTTTTCCGAAATTGCAAAAGTCGAGTTTTCCATCGAGTCAAAAATTTATTTTTCATATTTTAATTTTGAAATAGGATTGGGGGAAGTTTTCTGGTTGGTCCAAGGGCCTAACAGGCCTCGGCCCAACTCGAGAACCCCGCGAGCCATTGGTTTACCACCCCCGAATGGTCAAATTGAGCCGAGATTATGCCATTCGGGTCTAAGTACCATGTTTTTTTCACGATATCCGGACCCTACCTTGTAAGATACAGGTTCTAAGATTTTGGACCCGGACCCTACTCTATTGAATCCCGGAACCGCAACTTACTCGGAATCTGTATTATACTACCTGTTCTAGGTACCCTATTGGAACCTGTAAATTATCGAGGAAAGTAATCACCTTGTGCGTAAAGGGTAGAGGTTCATAGCTTGATTCTGGGAGAACTGCTACAGATCCCAAATTTGAACCAGAATTTGTATCTAATGCTGATATGTTCATATAAGAGGACACAATCTTGACCAGCTGAGACTGAACATCAGTAAGAGAAAAACCTCCTCAAGCTGGACGAAACCATGGTACCCACTCTCTGAGGAGCTAAGCTACTGATCAAACCTCTGAAACTGTTCCCTCCATCAATTTCACTAGATGAGGCATCCTCCAAGGAATACTTGACAAAAGGAGACTCCAGCATCAAGAATGAGGAGCCGACCTCCTCCGCGGCCTTCTTGGCCATGAAGAAATTCCCTTGAAAAAATCTCTCGGAGAACAAAGTTCCCAGCAGCACTCTCATACTTCTCTTTATTGACTTTATTCACAAAACATCGCTTGAGGACCACAAATGCCGAAATGGGAAATCTATTGATCTCAAGGCTAGTGCCGTAGGGGTAGAGACTGAGAGAGAAGATGGAGATTGTGGGAATTAGGTTTGGTTTTACCTTTTTTTCCCCCCTTTAATAGCTACTATTATCCAGATTCGGATACCGGTTTCGATTCCGGTTTTGGGTACCCACAACACAATTAAATCGTTTTCAGTCATTTTTAAGTTGTCTTTACGTAATTTAATTGATTCGTGAGGGTCCAGTTCACATAAACATGTAAAAGCAATCTAAATACCTACTTTCAAGATCAAATATACTCCATCATCAAACCCACCAACAATCATCACCGAACTCAATATCCATCATGAACATTCAGAAGATCAATATGGGTTCATTCATCATCAAAAACATCAATCCAACCATGCATTCTCCATGAGATCAATCAATTTGACATAGATCGACGTGAAATCGAGCTAGAAACCAACAAAGCAAATCCGAGCCTAACCTTTTTATATTCGACCAAGTAAAGGAAGAGACCTGAAGCTCCTTTGTTAGTCCATTTTCATGTGAAATTATCAGTTTCTAGCTTGGTTAAGGTGATTAAAGTCTATATATCCATCGATCCAAGTTCATGTAGGTTCGTTCTTGAACAATCAATCCCGATTTTAAGATTGAAGTTGAGATTAGTCTCGATTCTTGCAAGGATAGGGGCGGCTACACATAGATAAACTTAGAAATCCATTCAACTCCATTAATCAAGAGATTCCTATGTAAGAAAATTTAAGGTGGCCTCCTTTCACAGTATATTTCATGAGTAAGATATTTTGTACTCTATGGTATTCGTATATATTCTTTTGATTGGAGGATATATATAAAGAAATATTATTCTGAGAGTCTCTCACTCCACCTATATAAAGGGCTTGTGTCTCCATCTAAAAGCCCTTTACAAAAAGGTTGGGAGCTAGATGATACTCGCAAATTATTTCATTTTTCAAGTCTCATTCTTAACGTAGTCGAGGCAAAATCTTCAACCTCATATAAGCAATGGCTGGATGTCAGTTTCCATTGCATAATATATATTAATATATTTAAAGGTAATCTTACAAGTGGTAATGAAGCTACCCTTCATCCTCGTGCTTTGATGCCTATATCGTGCCTTGATGATTTCGTCATGCTTATCTCATGCTCTTGATCGTACTATGAAATTAGGGTTTATGGTTTTCTTGCCGATTATGATTGTTTGGATTTGATATTTGTGATTAGGGTTTTAATTATTGTAATTATTGTTTGTTGTTTGTTGTGATTGATTTGGTATCAGTCTTATTCAAGCCAAATTAGGGTTTAATCTAAAGTTAATCAAGGTTGTAAGGTCGATTAGTGTATCTAAGGGTTATGGGTAGTCATGGTCAGCCTTGAGGTGGTCGAAAGAGGCGGTTGAAGGAGCACGCTGGCCCTAGCACGATGGAGGGCATGTGTCCAGTCGGTGGCTCCGCGCCAGTAGAAGCTACCGAACCTAGGCCAAAGTCATTTGGGTCCCTACAACCTCGTTTAGTGGCTAGCCATCGACGCCATAGTTATGGCATGTGATTGCGCCCAAGCAAGGGTCACGGGCCATATCCCAAAGGTCTTGGGACGTCGATCGCAACCGCTAGTGAGTCAGGATTGTGGTTTTGGGATACGACTACCCCAAGTCGTTGTCGCCATCGACACACCCCCAACACCCCTTCCCCAACCTTTGTTCTTCCCGATCTCCGTCTCTTTCCTGAGCCAATGGTTCCAACCACCAAGCCAGCTCCGTTGATCACAGCCAATAGTAGCGTAGTCGTCGCTACCATAGAGGGATGACTATGATCGGTTGAACGATAGGGGCGGCTGGGATTCTGGTTGCGGTGAAGGGGAAGGGCAGCTAGGGCTTTCGGCGTTGAGGAGGATTTGGGTGAGTAAGATAAGAAAATGATTTGGGTGAGGAAGATAAGCCCGACCAGACCAGGATTGTTTTTCGGTTTCTGCGCAACCCAATTAGGCCTGACTCGCTTTGGTTCAACGGGTTGGACTTGGGCTTAGGCCCATTAAGTCAAACTTGGTCCAGTGAACTGATAAGTTTTTGGGACCAGTTTGGTTCAAGTAACTCTGATCGGTTCGATCAAGTTTTTGTTCGGTTTTGATGTTATGTAGTGTAATTTTAAGGTTATAAGAGTAGTCAAAGCACCTTATATAAAGCAAATCACATATAGTTAAACTGCAATATGGTTATTAACATCAAATTGTAATCGAGTCTTGAGATTAATAGCTTTGCCCCAAATGGCAGTTATTAGTCTTAGGACTTAGATTAGTCTGAGATGGTAAATTTAGTGTTATGGTGGGATTATTTTATGCCTAAAGGATTAAGGAATAGTTTCATCATAATTATCGAATTTCACTTGTCTTACTAGTAAATTCATGCATTTTTGCGACCTATACCCAAAGGGAGGACGTATTTACTATATATGGTTATTTCTTATTTGACATAGCAACTAATTCATGCCCTTCATCTTTGCAACTCTTCCTCATTTTGGTCTTGAAAATATTGCTCTTATTCCTATTCTTGATGATCAAAACTTTTTTGACTGGGAGGAGTCGGTTATTTTCATTCTGGGGTACATGGACCTTGACTATGTACTTCGTGAGGAGGAGCCACTTGTCCCCATGGATACAGATGCGTCAGAGGTTAAGAAAAAGTATGAGTGGTGAGAGAAATCCAATCGCATCAGCCTCATGCTCATTAAGTCCCATGTGAGTAAAAGCATACGGAGAGCTGTTGGTGTTGTGACTAAGGCTAAGGACTTTCTAAAGGCAATTAAGAAGCAATTTGCCAAATCATGTAAGGCTTTGGCAAGTACCCTAATGAAGAGGTTGACTAGTAATACCTTCGACAATTCAAAAGGTATGTGTGCACACATTATAGAAATGAGAGACCTAGCAGCTCAACTCAAGACTCTGAAAATTGATATCTCCAAGCCATTTGTGGTCCACTTCATTCTTAAGTCCTTGCCACTGGAGTATGGACTTTTTAAGATCTCATACAGCACACATAAGGAGGAATGGCCTATTACGGAGCATTTGACCATGTGAGTTCAAGAGAATGAGAGGATAAAGCAGGACAAGCCTGAAGTTGCCCATCTAACTGCCTATGCAAAGGGAAGGGCAAGAAGAATCATAGCAAGATACAACATAAGGTGCCACCCAAAACAGATGGTAATAAATTGAAGTACTTCTTCTGCAAGAAGGATGGTCATATGAAGCAAGACTGTCCTAAATATCAAAGTGGCTTGAAAATAGAGGTAATTGATGTCAAGAATCATTTTTTGTTGAAGCTCCTAAAAATACTTTGTGAATCTACTCCGATTCTTCAGTCCATATTGGTTATACCAAGTAGGGTTTTCTCAACCTAAAAAGTCCGATGGAAAGTGAGAAGTTCATCTACTTAGGAAATAAGAGATGCTTTCAAGTATTTGGAGTTTGGACGTTTAGAATAATTTTGTCTTCAGAATGTGTTTTAGTTTGAATAATGTCTTTTAAATTCCAGACTTTTCTAGAAACTTGATTCTATTTCTAGACTGTCTGTATTTTACTACAAGTTCATATTTGAGAATAAATTGACTATTTTTAGAAATAGTTATGTTATTAGAAGTAGTACCATGGTTGATAGTCTCTTTAAAGTTGAGAAAGATCCAGACTTTGAATAGAATTATTTATGTTTGAATGTGACTGCTGGTATTAAGAGAAATCTTGTGGATGAAAATTCTTCTCTAACTTTGGCATAAGAGGTTGGGGCATATCTTATTAGAGAGAATTAAGAGGTTGGTAAAGGAAGGAGTTCTAAAGAATCTTATTGATACCGACTTTAAGACTTGTGCGGACTGTATAAATGGAAAGCCAACCAACAAGACATCTAAAGGGTTCTCAAAGGAGTTTTGAGCTTCTCGAAATCATATAGACAAATATACGTGGCCCATTTCCTACTCCATGTTTTAATGGTTAGAGATATTTTATCTCATTCATTGAGAACATTTTAGATATAAGTATCTCTATCTTCTAAATGAAAAGGTGAAAAGCACTTGATGCTTTCAAATCATTCAAGGTAAAAGTAGAAAAACAAAGGACAAGAAAATTAAGAACCCATAACAGGTCCATTTGCGAAATTCCTCGAAAGTGAACGCATAATTTCCCAACACATAGTGCCTAGCATGCCACAACAAAATGGTGTTGCCGAAAGGAGGAATGGAACGCTTATGGATACGATTAGAAGCACTGTCATTATGGAGTAAGGCTTTGAAAATCACAGCGTATACGTTGAATAGGGTTCTTACCAAGACAGTGCCTAAGACACCCTTTGAGATATGGTGTTGTTGGAAACCTAGTTTAAGTCATCTACACATGTGGGGTCCTGCAGAAGTAAGGATTTACAATCCTTACATAAAGAAATTGGACATAAGAACTATTGGCGGTTTGTCATTGGCTACTCCATAAATTCGAAGGATTTCAAGTTATTGGCCTTCACATAGTCCCCAAATTGTCGAATCTAATAATGCAAGGTTTCTTGAGGATGTTGAACCCAGTAGGAGTGATGATACTTGAACTATTGAGTTTGACGAATCTTGAGAGAGTGTTTTGGTACTTAAAATACCTTTGGTTGCATTAAGGCATAATCAATTGATCGATCATAAAGAGCTACCAAATGAGAAACAAACTGCTCCTACTAAAGAAATGGTTCAACCGGTAACAAAAGACCCAACTAGCTCTCTCCAGAATAATGAACAAGTTGAATTAAGGAGATTCTCAAGAACTAGAAGACCTACTATTTATGATAACTATGTTATTATATACCTTGTGGAGTCTGACTTTGATATTGAACCTAAGGAAGAACCCACAACATTTTCACAAGCCATGAGTGAAGATAACTCCTTACTTTGGTTAGATGCCATGAATGATGAGTTAGATTTAATGGCTAAAAATAGGTCTGTGATCTCGTCGAATTACTAGAAAGGGCGATAGCGATTAGCTGAAGTGGGTTTATAAAACCAAAAGAAATGCTTTTGGTAATGTCGAACGATACAATGCTAGACTTGTTGCCAAGGGATTACCACGAGACCTTATCTTAGATTTCCAAGGACTCGCTTAGGATAATAATGGCTCTGATGGCTCATATGGATTTAGAGTTACATTGGATGGATGTGAAAATAACTTTTCTTAATGGCGCTCTTAATGAGGAGGTGTACATGAAGCAATTTGAAGGTTTTAATGATGATAGTCAAAAAGTGCGCAGATTAAAGAAATCTATAGATGTGCGAAAACAAGCTTTCTGCCAATGGTATCTAAAGTTTCACAAGGTTATCACTTCATTCGAATTTTCTGAAAACCTTATTGATAAGTGTATATACCTTAAAGTTAGTGGGAGTAAGTTCATTTTCTTAGTCCTACATGTAGATGACATACTTCTTACAAGCAGTGACTTTGGTCTTCTAAAAGAGGCTAAATAGTTTCTCTGTACTAACTTTGAAATAAAGGATTTGGGTGAAGTCTCTTATGTCATTGGCATAGAGATTCATAGAGATAAGAAACAAAGAACTTTAAGACTGTATTAAAAAGTCAACATTGAAAAGATTTTGCAGATATTCGAAACGAAAGATTGTCAACCCTCTCCAGCTCTTGTAGTCAAAGGGGATAAATTTAATAAAGACTAGTCGGCCAAGGATGAATTGGAACTAGAGCAGGTGAAAAACATCCCATATTCATATGTAGTTGTGAGTTTAATGTATGCTCAGGTTTGCACGAGACCTGACATATGTTTGGCATTGGATTGTTCTTCTCAAAATAATCCCGGAATCCAACATTGGATAGCTGCAAAGAAGGTAATGAGATATTTTCAGGGAACTAAGGACTATCAGTTGACTTACAAGCATACTGGCCATATAAGGGCGGTCGGTTATTCAGATGCTGACCTTACTAGATGTGTAGATTCCATAAATCTACTTCAGGATATGTGTTTCTTTTTGTTGGAGGGGTCATTTCCTAGAGAAGTATCAAGTAATCCATTGTGGCTACATCTACTATGGAGGTAGAGTTTATTGCGTGCTATGAATCCACGACACAAGCATTATGGTTGAAGAATTTCATAATTGGCCTTCAAGAATTTTGTAAGTGGTCTTCAAGTTGTCGATATCATAGAGTGACCAATTCAGATCTATTGAGATAATACGACTGCATTATTCTTCTCTAAGCATAACAAAAGTGGCAACATAAGTAAGCATATCGATATCAAGTACCTTAGTGTGAGGAATATATTAAGAGAAGTAGTGGTTATTAAACACTCCAATATATATGCTATGATTGGATATCCAATGATCAAATGTTTATCAGTAAACAATTTATTGGTCATGCTGGAAATATGGGCCTATTCAAGGTGTAGTTTCGCTTGATATACTTTGGACACATATATATTGCTTTTGTTACTTTTAGAAAATAAAGTTGAATTCTATTTCCATCAATTGCGCAAATAATTTAGATGTAAAGTTGGACCCATATAACTTATTCTTAAGTTACAAAGTTTCCCTAAAGTGCTTATCTTGAAGTGTTATGCATCTTGACACATGGGTGGAAAGTACTAGGCATTACAGCCATGGTTCGTGTGTAGCATTTTCTAATTAAGTGGGAGGTTTCTACAGTTCATGACTATCAAGATTGGACAAATAAAGATTATCACTCATAAATATTTGTATCATGAGGTCAAGTGGGAGAATGCAAGAAAATATTCAAATAAGGAAACAATATTTTCTATAAGGTGGCTCCCGTGTCACAATATATTTCAAGATATGTGTAAGATATTTTGTATATTTTAGAATACGTATAATATCCTTTTGATTGGAGGATATACAAGAAAATATTATTCTAAGGGGTCCCTACATCTCTCTATATTAAGGGTCTATATCTCCATCTAGACGTCCCATACAGGGATGTCAGCATCTAGAAGACATTCTCGTTTTATTTCATTTTTCTAGTCTCATTCTTGAAGTAGTCGAGGCAAAATCATCAACGTCATCTAAGCAATGACTGGACGTCATTTTCCGCTGCATAATATATATTAATACATTTAAAGTTAATCTTACATCCCATTCATGGTTTCTACATTTGAGGAATTATACCTAATCTCAATAGGTTCTAAGAATTGTGTTAACTCGAAAGATCCTCAATTACCACGGATCGACATGGCCAAGATTTAGCATTTTTTATAAAGGAAATAAATTAGGGAAAAGTACAAAAACCCCCATTGTGGTTTGGGATCGGGACAAATTGCACAATGTATTTTTGTCAGGGACAATTAGCCCCCTGTGGTGTACTCCGTTAGACATAGGGGTTACGACGTTAATTTTTTTCCCATTTTCAATCCTCAAACTTTAGCATTTTAATCATTTTGGTTCTAAATTTTTTTTCTTTTATCATTCATACCATTAACTTCCATTTTGTTTCATTTTAGTCCTACAAAGAAAACTGAAAGGGAAGGAGGGGTCGGGGTTGTCAATTGGCGGCCCCAGCCCCGAATCGACCAGGGACCTCCGACTAATCGGCGACCCCGACCCCGACCCCGACCCCGACCCCGACCCCGACCCCTCCATCGAGGTCACCGGCACCCACGGAGGACGCCAGCGACCTCGGTGGAGGGGTCGGGGTCGCGATTGGCGGCCGCAACCCCGAATCGTCGGAGGTCCCTGTCGGTTCGGGGTTGGAGCTGCCATTCGCGACCCCGACCTCTCCATCGAGGTTGCCGATGTCTTTTGTGGGTACATGCGACCTCGGTGAAGGGGTCAAGGTCGCCGATTGGTGGCCCCGACCCCTCTTTCTATTTCGATTTTCTTTGTAGGATTAAAATAAAGCAAAATGAAAAGTTTAGGATATGAATGATAGAAGAAAAAGATTAAGAACCAAAATGATTAAAAGGCTAAAGATTGAGGACTAAAAATTAACGCCATAATCCCTTATGTCTAACGGAGTACACCACAAGGGGGCTAATTGTCCATAATAAAAAACATATGGTGAAATTTGTCCCAACCCCAAACTACAATGAGGTTTTTACTTTTTCTAATAAATTACTAACAACAAAAGTAAATTTACCCAGATTTCTAAGCAGATTATAGATATTCCAAACTATCGAAAAAAGTATTCATTTATGAAATTAGCTACAAAAATTTTGAAATAAGATACACAAATTTCGAAGAACTTAACTTAAAGTTTTAGTAAAATACTTAATTTTTACTCACATGTCTAGTAATTTACTTTATGATATGGTGCAACCAATTTTATCGATTGCACCATAAAAATTTTCTCCAAGTATGGGTTCAAAGCACCACACATGCTTGACTAAAAATAATAAGTTATGGGCTTTGATTCTTATTAATAAGATTTTCCTTACTTTTTTTTTTGGGTCGTAAGGGACTTATTGTCTAGTACTAAAATAGAAACAACAAAACTAAATAAAGGGGCAATGAAATCTCACTGATGATGATCGAACATGAGACTTTATAGTTTCGAGTGGTGACTTGTGCCATTACATCAAATTCCCTTCTTTTTAATCTTTTATTTTTTTTTCAATGGCTATTTACCTAAAATGGTCCATGGTTTGCCCGTTTTGTCAAATCTATCATATGTTTTTTTTTGGGTCAAATCTATGCCATGGTTTACTTTTTGCATCAAATCTATCCCGGCGTTATTTTTTCCGTCGACATCTAACGGCCGTACTGATATGGCGCCTACGTGGCAAGTGTGGCCGACTATCTCTCCACGTGCCACGTCAGTACGGCCGTTAGATGTCGACGGAAAAGATAACGCCGGGATAGATTTGATGCAAAAAGTAAACCATGGGATAGATTTGACAAAAAAAGTATAGGATAGATTTGACAAAACGGACAAACCATGGGTCATTTTAGGTAAAAACTCCTTTTTTCAATATGCACCATTATATCCGAAAATTCAATGGAACCCCGATTAATTTAGTTGAGCTAGGTCAACCTTAGGATAAAACTTTCATAACGTGAATTTTCAGAATATGAAATAGAAAATTTAAGTCTATATATTAAAGTGCACATATGACATAATCCCTTAGGTGAATGACTCTAGAAGCACAAAATCTTTTTATAATAGGGGTATTTACTTAAAATGGCCCATGGTTTGTTCGTTTTGTCAAATCTATCCTATGTTTTTTTTTTGTCAAATCTATCCCATGGTTTGCTTTTTGCATCAAATCTATCCCGGCGTTATCTTTTCCGTCGACATCTAACGGCCGTGCTGACGTGGCGCCTACGTGGCAAGTGTGGCCCACTATCTCTCCACGTGCCACGTCAACACGGCCGTTAGATGTTAATGGAAAAGATAACGCCGAGATAGATTTGATGCAAAAAGTAAACCATGCGATAGATTTGACAAAAAAAACATATGATAAATTTGACAAAAAAAACATATGATAGATTTGACAAAACGGACAAATCATGGGCCATTTTAGATAAAAAAAATCATTTATAATATAACACTTTAGTATAATTTTGTTTATAACAATTTGATACCAAATGTTACAATTTGTTGTAGTCAAGTGTAATCCGTCAATTAGCCACTGGCCCCATCAATGGATTATGATGTGGCATATGACATATCAAAATAGCATATGGCATGGCACCTTAAAAAATAAAAAAATTAATTTTTATAATATTTAATAAAATAAAATAAATAATAATAATAATATAAAATTTTAAAAATACAAATTCAAAAGAAAAATCTGACACCCTTCCCTTCTCTCTTCTCTCTCTAACCTTTCTTCCTCTTCCAGACTTGCAGCATGTTTCGTTCTTCAGTTTTTACAATTTGTTTCGACTGGATCAGGATGCTCCCGCCGGCACCCCCATGAAGGAGCAATTGTCGAAAAAACAAAGACTGAACAGAGGTTGTACTTTCGAAAGGCTGTTCCTCTCTCAGCTTTCAGAGCAGGACGAGGGGAAAGGATAAGCTTTCATGGCGTCCGGGCGAAGGCGAATCACTTGGGTCATGGTCGAATTCGGCTTTCCTACCTAAACTGGACGAAATTCTTGCTAGAAATATCTCTTGAACTTTACATTCTGAAGGAAATAAACGTAAAGGCAAAAAATGAAACGGTAGCAACTGATCTCGACTGAGATCTGTCGATTCGAGGGTTGGGGCGCCCCTGGATCACTCAGAATAAAAAAAAAAAGCGAGGGAGATGAGGAAGAGAGATGCTGAGAGAGAAGGCCGCCTCACCTTCTCGGGCGAGCTGCTTGAGACGCCGACGATCCGATCCCGGTGATCCATAGCCCAGACCCACGAGGAAGAAAGGACACTATGGGGGGAGGGAGACAAGCATGGGCAGGGAGACAGAAACATATTTTTTAAAATATTTATTCGATTTTTTTTTTCAGTTATTTTATTTTTATTTTCTTACATGGCAGTGCGAACAAAAATACTTTCTTTTTCCTTACTGCCTTGTCAGAGCTGACGATGCCATGTAGGCATTTAGTAACGCGGTTTGCTTGTTTTTAACATAATGCACTTAATTGTAACAATTTAGAACATTTGTATCAAATTGTTAGGGAAAAAAAGTTTTTCTATCAAAGTGTTACATGGCTAAAAGATTGTATTCAGTAGTAATTTATCCTAGAAAATATAGGATGTTGCTTTCTTATCAAAATAGCAGGACGAAATTTTTGGGTTTATTTAAGGAATTTTTGTCGAGTCCGGGCCCGGCGGATTTCTCCACCGTCAAAAGAATAAGACATAACACCAGGGTAATATATATATATATATATATAAAAGGGAAGAATAAGACATAAAACAAACCTCGCAAGTTCAGCCGACCTACAACATGTCAACTGCACGAGGACAACGTCATTATGGAAAGAGATTAAATCTTTCATGTATAAGATCCTTAGCATGCAAAGCATCTTCCACACCTATCAACATTGAGGCCATATCAACTCTACATAGCTAACTAGAAAACCATGTTGTCTAACGACCCGACTGCGAAACCTCATGCGGTGTGCTTCCCGAGTCCTGCTCAGAGCCACATCACTGCAACCCTGAAGCTCGTGAAGCTCCTTCACTGGAAGGGCTTCCACATCACCTTTGTCAACACGGAGTTCAATCATAGACGCATGGTCAGAGCTAAAGGAGGCCCAAGTTTCCTCGATAGTCTCCCATTGGATTTCCAGTTTGTGACAATTTCTGACGGGCTCCCTCCTTCGGATGTAAATGCGACTCAGGATCTCGAAGCTCCGTGCGAGTCCGCCAGGAATCTTATGAGAGCTCCCTTCGCCGACCTAATTGGACGTCTGAACGAGAGGGCGGGACTTGACCCGAATTTTCCAGCTATTTCGTGCATTGTATCTGACTGTCTCATGACATTCTCGACGATTCCCGTCGGCAAGAAATTCGGAGTCCCGGTTATCAACTACTGGCCTATTTCTGCAGCAGTCGTCATGTGCTTCTTGCAATATCCAGAGCTTTTGGAGAAGGGGTTCACGCCACCCAAAGGTATTAAAAATTATTATTTCTTGCATGCGAAGTTAATTAGAGAACTAGGGCTTCGGGCCCGTAATTAAAAAAAAGAAAAAAAGAAAAATTAGAGTACCCCACATAAAACAAAAGTCGCTTGAAAAAGCTACAAACATGTCAAGATAAATCAAAATGTAAGGTAGTGAAAGAGTCTTGTTATAAGCTCCAAACATTGTTACTTTAAATAGTTTAGTTTATCTTTTTCTTAAGTAAGATAACGAATTCAAATATTGTGAATATAAAATATTTATGATTGAGAGAATTCTACCTCTTAATGTACTAATTCATCTCTAATTTGAATTAGTCGGGACTCATTAGTAATCTAATTACTAGGTGTTGTACATTGAAAAACAAAAGGCCCCCACCATATCATCATTTTATTGATCAACGATATCCTCAAATCTATTGGTCAAGACTAAAATCTCATACGAGTATCCTTTGACACTGGCCACAAGGCAAAACTTAATGAACGATACAACAAATGGAAAAGTGCCTCAGAATAGTGGCCAAATAAAAAGAAAATGAGCATTTCACCAAATAATGAAAACCGACAAATAAATAATAATAATAATAATGGTATCGCTCTCGACCAGAAATCAAAAGGTTATTAAATTCGATTCTTACTAATATGACTTTTTGTGTCCCTATAATTCTCTTTCACTGTGTACTGGGACAATACAACCTCTGCACTTCACACAATTCTGCGTCAAAACTTTGGATGATATACTTGTTAAAGAGGAAAAATGAAGGACCACACAAGCAACTCATTCCTTTTCTGTCGAAGCTTGCATTGGCCATAGCGATAATAAGGGGAACGATATCTATGTAAGATCGAGTTCTTATAGATTTTCATTTTTGGTCCTTAATTTTGACTTTTGAGGTGGAAAGTCACTGAAACCCCTTAAAACTTAGAACCTAATATAACACTTTGTCACTAGTCAAATAATATTTAAATTCAAAATAACATACTATTCCTAAAAGTAGACCATTTTGTTTCAAAACCAGATGCTAGTAGCCGTTCAAGTGGCTACTTAGACACAGTCACTGACTGGATTCCTGGCATTAAAAACATGAGACTGTGCGACTTCCCAACCTTTGTTCGAAACACCCCAGCTGATGAAGTGCTATATGATCTCACTATTGACGCTATCAAGAGCGGTGAGGAAGCTGTGGCGACAGTTATTCACACTTTCAAGGCCCTTGAACAAGACGTTCTTAATGCTCTTTCTTCCTTGCTGCGGAAGCAAGTATATGCAATTGGTCCATTTTCTCTACTTCTTGAACAAATCCCAGAAAAAGAACGTCGTGCCAAGAATATCCATGGCAATCTGTGGGAAGAAAATATCGAGTGTCTCCAATGGCTGGAGTTGAAGGAATCGGGCTCTGTGCTTTACATCAACTTTGGAAGCATTGCATTTTTATCACCAGAACAATCGACCGAGTTTGCCATGGGCATAGCCAACAGTGACCATCCATTCTTGTGGATTATAAGGCCAGATCTCGTGAGCGGAGACAATGCAATTTTGGCCCGGGAGTTTGCTAAAAAGACAAAGGGAAGAGGTTTTATGATCGAATGGTGTCCGCAGGAGGAAGTTCTAAACCGCCCATCAGTTGGCGGGTTCTTGACTCACTGTGGGTGGAACTCAACTATCGAGAGCCTGTCTGCTGGGGTTCCCATGCAGTGCTGGCCCTGCTTCGGTGACCAACATACCAACTGTCGGTTTGTATGCAACGATTGGGAAATCGGACTTGAGATTAACAACGATGTGAAGCGAGATGAGGTGGAGAGGCTTGTGAGGGAAATGATGGGAGGAGGAGAGAAGGGAAAGAAAATGAAGGAGAGAGTTGCAGAGAGGAAGAAGTTGGCTGAAGAGGCAACTGCTCTGTGTGATTCATCTGCCAAAGACTTGGACAGACTTGTCAATGACACCTTATTGAAATAATCGATTCGCTCATTTCAAATTGTTATGAACTTGTGTTGTAATGTTGGTCTCATCTACTAGAATCAAATCACCGAAGTGTTAATGGCACCTCGTCTTCGAATTTTGATGTTGTAACTCTCATCGTGTCAATAAGTAAATAAATAAATAAATGCATGTTCTCCATTAGATTAGCCCTTTAGTTATGAAGTTCTCTCCTTGGCTAGTTTAATCACCTAGGGTGGAGGGCCAAAATAATCCAGGTGTATGAAAAAGAGTTTTTGGGTTCGCTTTTTCGTTAATGAGATTCAACTATCCTGTATTTAAACCTCCATTTTTCATTTACTAGCCTGATGGACCTCCTCTTAATTGGAGAATTTTCAAACTTCAATAATAATTTGAAGTTGGTCAACAGTCATCATTTTTTTTGTACGTACTGGAAAAATTGGGCAAATTTATAAATATTGAAAGATTTTGTACCATGTTGAGAGAGAAAATAATTATAGAAAATGTGTCTAAAAGTAAGTTAATTATAACAATTGGAATGATAATTAGAATTCTCTCCTCTGTTGAGAGCTCCCCCTTTCTTCCCTCCATTGGAAGCTTCACCTCTTCACCTTCTTCTCACATCATCTTCTCTTTGCTCTTCAATGAAGCCACCTATCCATTTGGCTCAAAAAGTTACTACCAAGATTAATGCTTCGATCTACCTAGTACTGCCTTCGGAGATCTCCTCAATGGTATTCCTCACTCTCCTCGCCTTGACATTAATGCAACTCGTAAAGTCTGCCACAAACTCTCCATCTTCACCTCCACCAGATCACCACACAAACCCTCCCCTGGCCCTGCAAGATACTCCGCCACCAACAAACAAGCGCAAAATGGACCCAACAGACCTCTCCATCAGCCTGGAAGATATGCTCAACGCCCATCTGTCAATGGCCTCAAAAGCTATGTGCTAAACTTACCTACAAATGACGAAGAATAGCTCAACTCCATCCCCCTCACCCTCCTCGTCAAACCTTTCGGCTTCAGAATCCCTCCCCCCAAACTCATCATCCCTCGCCTTGTCCAGGCATGGGCAGCTAAGAAGGGCATCTCGATAGTACCAGATGACAGAAACAAAGAAATACTAGTCTACCTCTTTAAGGATCAGAGAGACTTGGTCTCTATTGAAAATGGAGGTGCTTACCATGTACAAGGAGCCCACATGATGATCGAAAGATGGGACAAAGGGCTCCCCTTGGAGGAGATCAAATTCACATCGGTCTCTTTCTGGATCCAGCTACGGGGTATTCTTCTTGAGATGTTATCGAAACAGAACATCATGCAGCTAGCGAAACAAGTTGGACCCGTTCTACAAATCGACTGGAAAAATAAAGGAAGCATCCCCAAATGGTTCGTCAGCCCCAGAGCACTAGTGAAAGTCCCAACTACAAAGCCCCTCTGTCCAGGATACCTTATAGCCAGGAAAAACAACTTGACATCTTGGGTTCACTTAAAATATGAAAATCTTACGACCTTCTGCTATGATTGCAGTGCTCTCGGGCACGAACAAGGTAATTGCAACTAAGAACAACCCATAAACCCAGACAGATACGAACCGTGGCTCCATTTCGACCCCAAAATGACTTCCCACCACCCCATGTTGCTGCCATCCCTGATGACTCCCCGCCGAGCAGTCCCACCGCCGGATACCGCCCATCATCCTCCATGCACATCGGCTCTCCACGCACACCCGATTCCTCCCCCATTCCACAGACCCATCAGGGCGGCACACCTCCCAAGAAACCAAAGTACAAGGTCATTTTCAATATACCCGACAATGTGGTGGCTTTAGCTCCAAACTTTGACTGTCCCATCGAGCCACCCCTGTCCTCTGAGCTACCCCTTACCACAGAGGAAGGAGTCTTTGTCCCCGTCACCTCGAACACCCCACCGCCTAATTCCAAAGCAAAAGGAAAACAACCATTACTCTCCTCTCCCACGAATCAAAGAGGACATCCCTACTGGAAGGACAATTTGAACGTCTCTAGGCCCCAAGATAGCCCATCCCATCTTGACCAGGCCTAGGACCTCTCCCACCAACAAAACTACCCAATGGACTCTCTCTATATGGGCTTTACCCACAACCAGGGCCATACTTCGCTTGTAAATCCAAATTACTCCACAGCTCCTGCAGTACCCGCCATTTTTGACTAACCCCTCCCTCAAGTCAGTGAAATCACCCAAGCACTCTCAGTCGCGCCAAGCTGTGCCCTCCCGACTTTTAGGAAAAGGAAGCTTGAGATGCCCTATGAAGAATTCATCAAGAGAGCAGCACCCTATACGGCAATCCTCAACAAAATGCCAAAAACCCTTGGAGAAGCAATGCATGAGGATCCTACTTTCCCAGGACACCAACCGTTCCAGGGCAACTACATTGTATCTCTATGGCAGTGCCATAATCAACCCTATTTCGTGGAAGAAATGGAGGATGGAGAACTCCCCGTAGACATCCAAATGGCCGAGGAGGCGGGCCCAAACATGCCCCCGAGTTACCCATGAGTTTACTTGCTTGGAACTGTCGGGGAATGGCAGGAGACCCAACAGTCCGCACTCTCAAACTCCTCCAGAATAAGCACCAGCCCAATATGATTTTCCTCTCAGAAACGAAGATCAACTCGGATCGATGCAAAAAACTTGCCCAGCGATGTAGGTTGGATGGCATCTTCTCAGTGGACGCATCAAACTCAGCAGGGGGTCTCTGCCTCCTTTGGAACACAAAACTCAAGGTGCAAATCCCCAAACACTCCCCCTATTACATTCACGCAATTATTGATCATGATATACTGCCTGCATCTTGGCTCATCACCTGTGTCTATGGCCCCCCATATGCCCACTTGAAAAATGCTTTCTGGTCTAAATTAGCTGAGCTCAGTGCATCCATTAACTGTCCATGGTTAATAGTTGGGGATTTTAATGAAATATGCTATAGCAATGATAAAAGGGGTGGGAAACACTTTGCCCCCTCAAGTCGTTCTTACGTGGAAGATTTCATAAATCACTCCGACTGCATAGACTTAGGCTTCTCTGGAAACCCTTTCACTTGGAGAAACAATCGAATTGGCTCTGCTCATATAAAACAAAGGTTAGACCGTGCTATTGCAAACGATCAATGGCGCCTCCTTTTTCCAAAAGCTAGTGTAAAACATCTGCCTAGCATTAAATCAGATCACAACCCCGTTCTGGTCAAACTATGGATGGATTCCTCTAAGCGCCCTAAACCTTTCAGATTTGAAGAAGCCTGGACCCGTGATCCAAACTGCAAAAAAGTAGTGGAAAATGCCTGGCAAATTCATATCAAAGGATCATAAGCTTACCAATTCTCTAGCAAATTTAAAAATGTTAAAAGAGATTTAAAAGGCTGGAACAAAAAACTCTTTTGGGGTTTGTGACACAAAGATAGCAGGTATCATTGAAGACCTTGATTAACTTCAAAATGCTGACCAAACTCCTGAATCAAAACAAAAGGAAGAGCTCCTCTTTGCTGATCTTGATGAAACCTTGCTAAGAAAGGACCTAATTTGGCGTCAAAAATCACGAGAGCTTTGGCTAAAAGATGGTGATAGGAACACCAAATTTTTTCATCTTTCCACCATCATTAGAAGAAGAACAAATCATATTGCCGCTGTTAAGGGTGACAGAGGACAATGGATTGAAGATCACCAAGGCATTGGTGACTATTTCCTCAAAAACTTTGGAGATCTATTGACCTCAACAACCTCTTCCTTCCCAGATGACTTAGAGGGCTTAATCGAACCTGTCATCACTGAAGAAGAAGACTACCTCCTAGTCTACCCCCCCAACCCAAGACGAGATTATCAAAGCCCTGAACTCTATCCTTAATCTAAAGTCGCCTGGTCCTGATGGCATCCCCTCCCTCTTCTATAAACATTACAACTCCATAACCATGCCACTCCTCGTCTCAGCTGTTCAAAGCTTCTTCACTTCTGGTAAGATTATCAGAGAATGGAATAACACATTCATCACTCTCATCCCTAAGTCCCATAAGGCCTCCACTTTTAAGGATTTCCGACCCATAAGCCTCTGCAACGTATGCTACAAGTTAATATCAAAAATCCTTGCAAAAAGGCTCAAACCCATCCTTCCAAGACTTATCTCCCCAAACCAAACAGCTTTCATCAAAGGAAGATGGATCAACGAAAATGGCATCCTTGCTCAAGAAATCATCCATACGATGAAAAAAACAAAAGTACGGAAGGGTTAGGTAAGTATGAAAATTGATTTTATGAAAGCTTTTGATAAATTTGAGTGGAACTTCATCATTTCTACCCTCAAACAATTTGGTTTCCCCGAAAAGTTTATTGCATGGATCCACCAATGCATCTCTACATCCACAATGTCAATCCTCATCAATGGCTCCCTACACGAGCACTTCTCCCCAGAAAGAGGGATAAGACAAGGTGATCCAATCTCCCCATACCTCTTCATTATTTCCATGGAAATATTGTCCCGTCTCCTCTATAGAGCCGAAGCTCAAGGACCAATTAAAGGAATCCAAATCTGTAGAGGCGCCCATAGAATTTCACACATCATGTTTGCGGACGACCTGATCATCCTTGCAAGAGCAACCATCTCAGAATCCAACAATGTCAAGAATATCCTAAACAAATTCTGCTTGTGGTCGGGACAAGAAATCAATCTCACAAAATCAGGACTCTACTTCTCAAAGAACACGCCCGTTACCTCCCGAAGAACTATCAAGGATACAATGGGAATGGGCAAGCTCAAAGATGACTCTAAATATCTAGGCAACCCTCTCTTTGTCAGGAAAAAGCGAAAAGAGTCTTTCCAATTCATTGTCGATAAAATAAAGAACAAACTATCGTCTTGGAAAGTAAAATCCCTTTCTTAGGCAAGTCGAGCAACCCTTGTTAACTCTGTAATCTCCACCATCCCCATCTACACCATGTCCCTCTTTCATCTTCCCAAATCCACCCTCAAGGCTATTGACCGTGCAACAAGCTGCTTCTGGTGGGGAAGCAAAAAAGAGTCAGGGAATTTCTTTGCACCGAAGAGCTGGACATCCTTGTGCCAATTGAAAGACTCAGGGGGCTTGAGCTTCAGGAGAGCATAGGACTCAAACTGAGCCATGCTCTCGAAAACGGCTTGGATCCTCACTTCCAAAACCAACAATTTTGCCTCTCGTGTTATGAAAGCCAAATATGGAAATTTCATTGCACCCCTTCAGCGCTCAACCGTGACCACTTCAAGCATATGGAAGGGTTTACTCTCGTGCAAAAACACTCTTCAATCAGGTACGTGCTTATCCATAGGCGATGGCATCTCCACCTCCGTCTAGCACAGCCCGTGGATCTCAAGTAACCCAAACTTCAAACCCACTCCCGCCATTGGAATACACGCAGAACCAAATAAAAAAGTACGTAATTTAATGCTCTTCCATCCCAAAAGGTGGAACACTCCATTGTTGATGAACCTGTTCGACCAAGGCACTGTAAGTAATATTCTGAAAATTCACATTCCACAAGAAGAATGCAGTGCTCTGCTATCTGGACTCTGACTTTCTCAGGAATTCATAGCGTCAAATCCTTTTATCTCCTGTACCAGCAACATAGATTTCATACAACCTCTAATATAAACTGGAAGGACCTTTGGCACTTGAAGATCCACGAGCGCTTAAAAATCCATTTATGGAGAATCGCAAGTAAATGCCTCCCCTGGTTCTCCCAAATCGGTGCACCTTGCCTGCTTTGCAGGACCAGCTCCGATAATTTTGCACATCTCTTCAAAGATTGCATCTTCTATCGTGTTGCTTGGAGGGAATCACCATGGAATTTTGGCCTGAAGCAATTACCTGTCATCGACTGAACTTGTGAATTTTATTTTAAACCCCCCGATTTCCATTGCCAGTATTTTGGTTGATTATTTAGCTTTCACCTTGTATGGTTCCATCATCTTATATCAATTATGGGCTATGAGAAATGAAGTCCTTTTTGTAGGAAGCACTGCAGATCTATCTGATTGCCTTCGCCGTATCAAACGTGCCTTCAAGGAGCACAACGACTTTAAAGCTCCACTGTCGCATTTTGAACTCAAAGCTGGATAATCACTGCATATGCCTGAAACAAGCGATCTGTCAGACGATTGGACTCTTATCCACACCGACGATGCTTGGACAACAGAGAGCTCCAGCCTTGCGGGAATCCGAAAACACCCTAACTCACCCATCACGCACTCATGGATATCCAAGGCAGAAACCAGATCTCCCCTACAAGTTGAAGCCAAAGTAGTTCTCCTGGCAATCAACCTGGCTCTGGAATACGGCTGGAGCAAGATTTGGATTCAATATGATGCCCTACTGCTCCTCGATGCCGTCATCTATCCTCACCACTCCCCCTGGGATATTAAAAGCATCGTTTCAAACATTGTTGGTTTACTAGCTTTATTTAAGGACTGGAAATGTACCTAGATTCCAAGATTGGATAACACTCAAACACACGACTTATGCCAATATGGCAACAAGTCCAATTTCCCCCCTTTTGTATGTTTGAGGGTTATCCAATTCTCGATGTACTACTACTTTCTTAATTTTAACCTTGATCTTACTTATCAAAAAAAAAAACAATTTGAATGGACTTTCCGCTTCCAATAGACACGTAAATGTCTTATAAAATAATGTTTTCCACAATAGAAGGTATGAAGGAAATATTTTCATTAGAAAATCTCTTGTCTCCCTCTCTCTCCCCATTTCTCTCAAATCACTCTCATTCTCGGTTGGCTGCAGAAAACTTAAACGAGATTATATCATCTTGTAGCTTCTTTACATGCTCAGGGATTGATTCTATTAGTGCGAGACAGAATCGATCGCTGTCTTCTTTGTATCCTAAAGGTTCGTTGGGGAGATCCCAATTGCATACTATTAGTGGGGTGAATAAAGACTTAATAAAATCAATCATGTGCCTAGAAATCGTCTCTCTTATTTGCTCATTTTCACTATACTAAAGATCTTGCACCAACACTCTATAACCAAAAATAAAATAAAATGAAAATTTAGGAATAACTTGGAGATCGGAAATATGTCGAGTACATTGGTAGAAAGAATAAACACAAGACCTTTAATAAGAACATTTTTAGATTGTCTAAAATTTCATGTTATAATTTCTAAACAATAAAAGATATTAAAAAAATACATATGGCACGATGTGGCGGTCTATAATGGCTCCATAAGGAAATCAAGTTTGATTTATTATATATGGATCAGTGTTATTAGAATCAGATCGAATCAAGTAATTCGACGGATCGGACCGGAACAGAAACTGGACTTGTGTCCGATCGGGTTACTTTGAAAACCAAAAATGCATAATTGAACCAAAAAATCCAGCTGGTTTTTAAACAAATCCATCAAACCCATGTGAACCAACCAGTTGCATCGGTTCGGAATTTTTTAAAGGAAAATCCGACCAAATGAACTGGAATCAATCGATTCTGAACTCTGAAGGCTAAAACTGAAAGCCTGAATTGAAATCCTAATCTTCACTCTTCAGTTTAGTTAGTCTTCTCTTCACCTCTCTACTTCAAGCTTCCTCTTCTCCTTCGACCATAGCAAGTTTCACAACAGCTTCGAGTTTTCCTCCTCCTTCTGTCTCTTCTCGGCTTCTCCTCGTCAACATCTTCGAGCTTCCTGCTCTGCCCGATCGATTGTTGCTGTGATTCGAGGCAGTGGTAAGATGGGTGGATCGAGGGTGAACGGACACTGGGTAGACGAAGAGCAGCACAGAGAGTCGATGAGCGAGAGAGGGGTGGGGTTATTTTTGAAAAAATAAAAAAGATGCCCTACCTGTGGCTGTGGAAAGTTAGAGAGGACAAGATCGGGACTTTAGCAGTATTGTGAGCCAAGATCGCAGGCCCCAGTCGGGGCATTCTTGAAATGGACTGTGGGGCGAGAGTTCTTGCTGGAGCGAGCTTCGAGGTGAAGCTGCGGAAGGCAGCGAGTGCGAGCTAAGCTCTCTTGTGGGAAGCCATGGCTGCTGGGGTCCTCTGCAGGGGAATGTCATGTATAGAAGGAGAGAAACGTGATTATTCTCGAACAGGAAATGGTGGAAGTCGGAAGATGATCCATTGATCCACCAGCGAGAGAGACTCGGTGGAATGCCTGGTCTTGTCTAGAAAGAAATTGAACGAATTCAATGGAAGAGAGGGAAGGAGGTTTTGTCTGCTTGAGTTGCAGATTTGCAGTTGCAAGATATGATGAACAATCGAGAACACAGGGTGCCATCTACACCACTGCGAAGTCGGCTTTTGAAAAACAATTACCTACGAGCATCGGAGATCCACTCGTGTGATTACTGCAAATGACCGACCCAGTTATATCATCGATAACTCAATTCTCAGTTAGATGCGAAATTATGAAACAGAGAGAGGTATGAAGACCGGAAAATCTATTGCCGATGTTTCACAGTGCTTCGACATTTAACTGGGAGACCAAGTAGGTGATAACATCCTTTTCTCAGCCCATGGGAGCATAAAGAGGCATGGAAAGAAACTAATGTATTTGTCGTTTATGTTTTACATAGTAAAACTGTAAAGTTATTTATTGATTGAAATAAATAGTAATTGTTGAGAATAAGAATTCCTACACATAATAGTTAAGAGGAATTTAATGGTTTATAAGAGATTGGGTGCCACAATTTATAAACTCGAGCTTTCTAAAGACCCTATTGCATATAGGCTAGTCAAAATTTTACCTTAATAATTAAAATAAATTATTTTAAGCAATAAATAATATTAAATAATATTAGTAAATTAATTTCGATTACTTATTCAATTATTTTGTTATTAATTTAAAAATAATTAATATTAATTAATTATTTGTATTAATTACTAATGTAATATTATTATAAAATTACTTGTTTAAATTAATTAAAATTATATGTTAAATAATTATTTAATTATACATTTAATAATTTTATAAAATACTTAATCAATATTTATATATTTAAATAATTTGGAATTATTTTAATAATAATTATTTAATAATGTATAATTATCTAGTTTAAAGTTTTTAAATTATTAAAATATGCAATTGCGTTGGCATGAAGGAGGAATAAAATGTGTTATTTTGGGAAGAATTTATCTTTGGATTTTACTTTGGCGGTAATTCACGTAGTCATCCTACTTTTAGGTAAGGTGGATTGCCACTTGAGTGGCAAAATAGATTGAGAGAGTGACATGGATACACTCGATGTTGTGTATCTATACAAGCAAAACCTGTTATAACATGATAGTGGCTCTAAAATATATTTTATGGCACTTGCATATTCACTTGTATCGAAGCTTAGGGCATTTGAAATCGACTCTTCAAAGATGAGTGCAGTAAAGTTTGATATTGATAAGCTCGATGCAAATGCCAACTTTAGCTTGTGGAGAGTTCAAATGCTTGCTATTTTGGTTCAGAACGGGTTGAAGAGAGTTGTGATGGGTTCGAAGCTTTCAATTGTGAACCAATCGGAGTATGAAGAGTTAGATGAGAAGGTTTTGTCTCTTATTCAATTGTTTCTTGCTAATGATAATTTTCAAGAGGTACTTTTCAAGAAGAAGCCCGTGAGTTAGTGGAAGGAATTGAAAGTCCTTTACATAACAAAGTCTCTCACGAATCAAACTTGTGTTGAAGCAATGGCTTTATATCTTTCGAATGGACGAAAGTATGTCGATTCGCACTCACATTAGTGAATATATCACATTGTTGAATGATTTGAGGAATGTTGAGGTGAAAGTTGATGTTGAGGATTAAGCTTTGTTGTTGTCATGTTCTTTGTCCGCATGCTACAAGATCAGATGATCAATCTTCGGGATTGTTTGCTAGAGCTAGACAATAATCTAAAGGCTCCCATTAACAACGCTCAAGGTTAAAGTCAAAGAACAAAGATAAAGTTTGCAATTATTGCAAGAATGGGCATATCAAATCCAAATATTTTAAAGTGAAAAGTATAGATTTAGCCACGTAGGTTTATTCATTTTTTTATTTTCATCCTATTGCTATTATTTTTTTCTATTTTCATCCTTTACGTTTTGTAACTTTTTTGTTTTCATCGTTCCGTTAATTTGACCGTTAAGTTTGCTAATATGGAATATATTTGATGCCACGTAATCTTTTGTGAAAGGACAAATCAACAAATTGATTATATTTCACCCAAAAATCAACAAAATAAATATTACAAAATAAAGAAATATGAAAAATAATATTCTATTTTCTTCTTTCTTCTTCACTCACCTGATTTGCTCGCTGTCCAAGTCAATGAACAGGTCAGAGAGAGAGGCGTGAGAAGAAGAAATTCACAACAGTGCCTCCAGTAATGATCCGAGGACAATTGCATGCAAAACCGACTCATGCTCCCCGCCGCAGCTCGTGGGCGTTGGGGTCACGCTTCCTCTTCTGATTCGAAACCTCAAATTATGGTCTTTTTCCAATAAAATCTTGAATAAAATGTGTGTGTGTGTTGTAATCCTCTATGTTAGAATGAAAATTTGAACTTATATACGGATTATTCCAGTAAAATCCCCAAATTTAGAAATTTTCTTTTCGATATTTGTCGGTACCCAATACATAAGAACATACTAATTAATATGAAATTAGAGTTATACCTTATCGAAATTTTGATGGATAGGAATTCATATTAAGATCATTCCATACTTTGTTGAAGTAGAAAGAAGCAACTTTGAATTAATTTTCGGGTATACGATCTTCAAATAGGGGGAGGTTTCTCTCATACATTTTATGCTCTCTCCTCTCTATCCAACTCTCTGTTCTCTGAGTCACCCATGTATCTTCCTTTCTCCTGCTCTAGTGGTGATCCACAGAGGCGAGATACTTAGCAACCTCCATAAATATGCATATATCTTCTTCTTTTAAACAAAATATTGCACTTGATTTTTTCTTTTATTTTCGCCAACATATTCGTCTCCTGTTTGTTTTCCTTTTTTTGAGACGAAAATATGATGTCCATATGTCAATTCAGGTATTTAATTGGATTTCATGTCAGCGAACTTAACGATCAAACTAACAGAGTGATGAAAACAGAAAAGCTGAGAAAGGTAAAAGACTGAAATAGCAAAAAAATAGAAATATGATGAAAATAGAAAAGTGACTAAATATATATTTTTTCCTATTTTAAATTGCAAAAGAAGAAGAGAGCCGGTGAGAGCAACAAGAAAAAGAAGCAAAAGGAAAAGTAGCGGATGCTAGTGTTTCTGAGAATGAGGATGATCTTGCATTGGTGAAGACGACTGATAAATCAAACTTCACAAGCAAATGGATTCTTGATTCCATATGTTCACGCTACATGTATTCCAACCGCGATTGGTTCTCCACATACAATTGACTACATGGTGAAGTAGTTCTTATGGGCAAAAATGCTGCTTGTAAGACTCTAGGTATTGGCTCTATTCAGATCAAGATGCATGATGGAGTTGTGTGAACCTTGTTTGGCATTAGGCATGTGCCTAACTTGAAGAAGCTTATATCTCTCCGTGTTCTTAACTCGAATTTGTGCAAAGTGGTCATCGAATCTAATAGCATGCACATTTCTCGTGGAGCTCTTTTGTTAATGAAAGGTTTGAAGAATGGTAGCTTGTATGTTTTTCAGGGATCAACTATGACAGGAGCAGCAACAGTTTCCTCATCTACTTCAAATTCAGACTCAGCTCGGGTATTGGACATGCGCCTAGCACAAATGGGTGAGCAAGGCATTAGCGTATTGATCAAGAGAGGTCTTCACCCCATTTGAAGTTTGGGAAGCTTGACTTTTGCTAACATTGTGTTTTTGGGAAGCAAAAGAGAGTTAGCATCAACTTGAAGGTGCACAGGGCGAAGGGCACACTTGACTACTTCCACTCGGATTTATGGGGCCCGACATAAGTCATTTCTATTAGAGGTCGTCGATATCTCCTCACTTTCACAGATGACTTCTCTAGGAAATTTTGGGTTTATTTTCTCAAGCACAAGAATAAGGTGTTTGAGACTTCTAAGAAGTGGAAGACTTTATTGAAGAAGCAAATCGAGAATGCCATGAAAAAGTTGCAGACAGAAAATGGGCTTGAGTTTTGTGGGGGTTAGTTCAATGAATATTGTGAGAAGAAAGGCACTGCTCGACATCATGCGGTAGTCCACACCCAACAACAAATGGGCATCGCAAAGAGCATGAACGTGATTCTACTTGAGGAGGCTCGGTGTATGCTTTCCAATATAGGATTAGACAAGGAGTTTTGGGTCGAAGCGGATAACTTGCCATGCCAAATTGTGGACCGATGTCCACATCGGTCATTGCAGTTAAAGTCTCCTGAGGAGATATGGCTAGGTAATCTTCATAATTATTCTCATTTGAGGATATTTTGTTGTCTTGCTTATGCACATGTTGATGCGAGGAACCTTGAACCTAGAGTTAGAAAATATAAATTTCTTGATTTTCAATTCGGTGTTAAGGGTTATAAATTCTGATGTCCTGAAACCAAGAAGTTAACGATTAGTAGAGATCTTACCTTTGATGAATCTGCAATACTTCACCCGAGAAAGAAGCTGCTCGTGTCTGATTTTGCAGGGAATCAAGGTGCTGAGGAGAAGGTGGAGCTAGAGGTTGGTACTTCTTTCGATCAACGGGAGGTTATGATATTACTCCAGATTAGTCTGAGTCTTCCTCTAGAGTAGAGGCATCTTGTCGAGCATGGGTATCTCCTCAACAGTAACAACAACAGTATGCTTTGGTTAGAGATAGAGAGAGGAGACAGATAAAAGCACCTCAAAGGCTTGGCTTCGAAAATATAATGGCTTATGCTTTAAGTGTTGCGGAGACTATTGATTCTTCTGATCCTACCACCTATTCTGAGGTAGTTAAGGCTCTAGACTTGAGTAAGTTGCTAGTAGCTATGCAGGAGGAGATAGAGTCTTTACACAAGAATGAGACTTGGGAGTTAGTCATTTCACCCATGGCAAGAGGATTGTTGGTTGCAAATGTGTATTTAAGAAGAAGGATGGTTCAAACAATGAAGACACCAGATATAAGGGAGGGAGTTGCTAAGGGCTACAGTAAAGTCGAGGGAGTTGATTTTCATGATGTGTTCTCTCTAATGATAAAGCATACTTCTATTCGTGCTTTACTTGCCCCTTTTACGATGCATAATCTCGACTTGGAGCAGCTTTATGTGAAGACTGCTCTCTACATGGTAATTGAAATGAGGACCCATACATGTAACAACAGGGAGGCTTTAAGATCAGAGGTAATGAAGACAAAGTTCGCCTCTTGAAGAAGTCTTTGTGTGGACTCAAGCAGTCCCCTAGATAATGGTATAAGCGTTTTTATTCCTTTATGTTGAGTATTGATTTTTTGAGAAGCAAGTATGATAGTTGTGTTTATTAGCATCAACTTGCAGATGGATCCTCTCTCTCTCTCTCTATATATATATATATGCTTTTATACGTTGGTGATATGGTCATCGCAGCTAAGGATCTATCTGAGATTAATCATTTGAAGGCCTTACTCAATTCTGAATTTGAGATGAAGGATCTTGGAGCAGCTAAGAAGATATTGAGGATGGAGATTTCTAGAGATAAATACAAACGGAAGCTATTTTTGTCGCAATATAGGTATATCGAGAAAGTCCTAGAGCGTGATGTTAAGCCAGTTAACACTCCCCTTTTTGCTCATTTCAAGCTTTTAGCTTCATTGTCACATAGACAGAGGAGGATGAGAGGTATATATCTAGGGTCATTTATTGTAGTGCAATTGGAAGTTTATGGACGCCATGGTTTGTACTCGTCCAGACATTTCATGTATTGTTAGTGTTAGCTGATATATGTCTTGTCCTAGAAATTTGCATCGGCAAGTTGTGAAGTGGATTATGAGATATTTGCGGAGTACTTTTAATGTTTGGGAGGAGTTCGACTGGTTTGGTCGGCTATGTTGATTTTGATTTAGCAGGAGATTTGGATAGAAGGAGATCTCTCATGGGTTATTTGTTTGCCATTGGCGATTGTGCTATTAATTTGGAAGGCTACTTTACTGGCTGTAGTGGGTTATCCACCACGGAGATAGATCTCATGGCAATTACTAAAGCGGTATAGGAAGCTATTTGGTTGAGAGGTCTACTTAGGGAGCTTGTTGCGGAGAAAAAAGTGACTATTATATACTACGATAGTCAGAGTGCCATACATTTCACCAAAATCAAATGCATCATGAGAGCACAAAGCACATCAATGTAAAGTATCACTTTGTTCGTGATGTTGTAGCCTATGGGAATGTGACGCAGGATACACGCGAGCAACTGTCACAGATCCGTTGATTCCGTGGAATACCGGAACTACGACCTTCAATCTCCTATTGATTATTCGAATTCTTAGGAAATTAGCATCAAACTCGAATCAAATCCGAGAATGGGCGAAAGAGCACGGTAACTCCAAAATTTTATTGATAATCCAAAAAACTCAACTGTTTTTAGTCCTAGGGCTTACAATGCTTAAATAGGCTTAAATGAAATTATAACGAAAGAATTGAAATTATAACAAAGGAAATAAACTATTTCCTAAAATAAACTATTCCCTAAAAATTGTAAAAACGCCCAAATAATATAAAATTACGAAACCGCCCAAATAACATAAAATTGCCCATTTTCTGCCGCATCATTCTTTCCTTGATGGAGAGAATTCGCCCTCGAATCGTCATCGTCCGAACTATTATTACCTTGATCTTCACGAATAGAGAGATTAATACGTTTTTGCTGCTTTCTCACTTGCCACTTGAATGCCTTCTTCTCTTTGCGAGCTCTTTCTCTTAATTCTTCGTACATAAAATTCCGTACACCCCTTAGCCAATTAACACTTTCACTGAATCTTTACTTTCTTGATCGAGTCACGTGCACTTTGACCAACTTTGGCTACTGAATAATCTCCGAAATCGACACCGTAAGCATCCATGCATCTTTCTTTGCATTGGAAATTTCTTCACCTAAAATATCCTCAATATGAACATAATAATAAAAAATTTTATCACCTCCAATATTCTTTAATACGGATTTGTTGACAACGAACGATAGTTTTCCTTGATCATCAAATACAAATTTTGTAACTTCTTCTTGATCTTCATCTGGGTATATATCAAAAACTAGATTGGCTTCATCATATGATATGTCTTCGATCCTCCGATCCAATTCGTCCTCCTCCGTAGCTCAACGTTGATTAGCCGTTCTTCGGGGCGGCATTGCTGATCCAAGAGCAAACGCGGCTCTGATACCAACTGACGCAGCGAAACTAAAGAACAATTGTAATTTGTTGATTCGCGCACGAATGCCAGAAAATCATCTTTTATAACTTGTTGATTCTACGAATACCAAGGAATAGACATCAAATTCGTTGATTCAATCAATGCCGAATTTGGAAAAATAGAGAAAATATTCTCTCGAAATTTTATTCATCCATAAAACTCAATTGTCTTTAGCCCTAGGGCTTACAATGCTTAAATAAGCTTAAACGAAATTATAACGAAACTCGTTTTCTGCTGTATCAAAATGTTAAGTTTATGAAGATTAGCACTCATGAGAATCCAATAGATATGTCGATGAAGAGCTTACCCGTTGGCAATTCGTGTATTACTTGGGCTTTGTTGGTATCCTGTAGAGATCGAGCTAGGCTCGTGGGGGCCTTTGACAAAGGAGAGCATTAAGAGCATCTTGTTTGATGGGCATTTGAAAATACAAAGTAAGGTGGAGATTTGATTTGTTTGTGTCTCGTATTTCGGTGTTTTACGACCACCTCGGAGTCTTGATAACCCTTTTGGAATGAGCAAGAGATGAAGAAGATCGGGGGGATGCATTACAAGTTGGTTTTCAATACTTGGAGCTACTAGGAGCTCACCATTGCAGCGATGAGAAATTGAGGCCACAACCCTATTAAATCAAGAGTCTGGACCGAATTTTACTGAGCGACGCGGTCGTGACCAATCCTCCATATGGCTGCAATTATCCTTCTATTCGAGCTGATCCCCTGTTTTTTATCAGAACCGATTTCTTTTTGTTTTAAGGGCTTATTTTCGATTCTCTTGTAATATATATCGCCTAAAACACTTTGTAAACCTAGAATGCTCATTTAGGGAGATGATGTGAGAGACAGGACTTCGTATTTGGGATTACGGTTCTGCATTCCTCTTTGATTTCTCCACTTGTACACTCTTGG
>NC_045127.1:14352420-14504598 GCF_007655135.1 Punica granatum | reverse complement strand
AAAATAAAATCAAGTTTCTCTTATGGGAAATGCCACTCATCTAAAAATAAAATCAAGTTTCCCTTTTGACAATGGGGAAACGGTTTGCGAAATGTAAATGTCAATAATAACAATAATAATAATATATTTTCACCTACCGAAAATATTATATATTTAACAGGAAATTTAAATGTAAGTGCCTCAACCAAAATGTAAACCACCCAGTAAAAATAGAACAATTTAATAAGTGTATTATATTAATCCTTTTGTCTTCCATGTTTACTAATAATTTCAGTTTCGTGAAGTGACATGGCACCATAATATTGTGCCACTTGTGATATATATGGCTATTGGTGATTAGACGAAGTATCACGTAAGGAGAAGTCTCCTTCGCCCTTCGTGGTACTTTGCAATATTTTGACCAACTTTTAGTATTTATATAGATATAGATATATAGATATAAAAAAAAATATTGATACTGCAAGCACCCTCTTGAAAATATGACATTAGCCCCACCTCTATGCTTAAGTAGCGGCTTATGTAGCGGTTCAATGTATCTTCTCAAGTGACTTTACACGCATTTTAATTTTAACAGAAAAATATAATCCTACATCGAACACGTGGTTTACATCTACTAATGTGAAGGTAAATTACACCATAAAACACAGAACATATGATTTCACTCTTTTTTTTTTTTGGTAAATTTAAATTTATTAGAGGTATTATTCTTCTTCTCAATAAGTGTACTTTTCGAGATTTGAACTTACGTATTCCTTCTTATGGGAATTGAAACTGCTTATCACTCAATTAACATTTTACGTGATTTCACCTTTACTTCGGATTTAATTTGCAATTTCAAAATTACCTGTAAAGCATATATGTTTCCTTTTTAATGCCAAATCTAGCACGTAATCGTCCAAAACTGACAGAAATAATTATCAACAGTATCTATCTCCATTGAAGTTTTATGCAAATGCGTTTTTTCTTTTTAAGTGCCCATTACCTATGAAGCATATTTGGAACTTTTTTTATTTTATGTTTTTCTTTTTGTAATTTTGATGATGTGTCATTGCCATGTAAGAAATATGATTGAAAAATATGTCCACATTAGTTATAAAAACATAAGTACTGAAGAGATGATAGATTTCACATCTAAATGAAAGTTCTTGATTTTTAAGGAAAATTAATTATTCATGATAAATCTAAGACGAATATAAGAGTTTATATATATGAACATTACCCAAAATAGAAATAAGGGCATTTATGGATGTCAAATATGGAGAAAAATAAATGAAGATCCACGCTATTATAACGATATAAGAATATTACACATCGTCCTGGAAAAAAATAAGTGAGAAATGATCAGTTAGACTTCAAATTGGAACTATAAATATTTGGACTTCGATATATCATCCGTATTTCTTTTATCTTTATATTTTATATGCTCCATTAGACTTAAGATGTCTCCTGTGATCAGCAAGAGAAACGTGTGTATATAATAAATGGTGGATTTCTTAACATAAATTAGTACCAAATCTCATATTTGTACGCCTTAAAAGGAAAAATTCAAAAGACCTAGTCATGGTTGTGAAAATATGATCTCTCATATAAAATGCCTTCTCATCTAATTAAAAGGTTATACTATTCTAACTCGGAAATCCATTGGATTAACAAATATGACAACAGACACGTTCAAGAACTTAGATAGAAAATGACGCTTTACGTTTGATTGGCTAATTGAGTGCTATCTTTTCTTCTTTTTCTTAATGGTTTAATGGACTAATGTAAAAATATAAGACGTGACATAATGCAATATAATTCAAGTCTCATTAGTCTAACAAGAACGACAACCATGATAGTCTAAGTTCTAACTAAATGAACTTGTAAATTACCTAAACTTTAAACTCTATAAAACACTTTATTTTCTCGGTTATAAGGTTGGCCCATGAGTTTAATATAAGAAAATACAAATAAAAAGCCTAATAAAGGGACAAGAGTTGCCCCACCAAACGAGAGTCGCAACTGATAAACTTCTAGGTTATTATAGATGATAGAGTTGTGCCACTGCATCATACCTATTTCTCGGAATCATCTTTTATTTTAACTATCTCACAAAGTTAGAGAGAAATATATTATGTAAAGACCAATTAAATAATTGTTTCTATTGATAAAATATTGTAGATACAGAATAAGACATATCAATCAAGGATCTTTCGGACCATCATCCACTTACCTGTTCTGAGGTGACAGATGTGGGTTGTCTCAACAAATCATCCTATTGGCATCTGAATATTGTTCTATAAGAGTCCTGTGATAAAATCAAATTGTTGTTTTTCACTCAATCAAAATTATAATCGAACCATCCGCACAATCCGTAAATTAGAGTTCGGGGTCGTCTTCAATATCCGGCTGCGGTTAAGGTTGGAAAATATGAGACATATTTGGTTGATCAGGTTGGTCAGTTTTTATTTTACATTTCTGGCCATTTGTCACTTGACATATGCCGTAGTGTATATATATCGCATGTATTAGAAGGTCTCCTTGATCATTAAATATTAATTCTTCTCAACCTAACATGTATTAACAATATAATTTAGCATTTATTAATAAGATATTACGAAGAAGAAATAATGCTCGACCGACCTAAAGAGAAACCAAATCAAGAAGTCCTATACTGCACGATCGTTCAATGTATTTTTTAATTCGATCAATGTCAAAACACATAGTCATACAGATTAAAATTTTCTTTTTTTCTTAAAGAAAAACAATTCACAGCTTATAAATAGCTGTGTCTGTGCATAGCTTCGCTGGGGAAGTAATAAAAGAACGATGGACGAGTTGAGAAATATAGCAAAGGACTACATAGAAGATGCCGATGAAGATCCTTCATTCATGGCTTTGGTGCTTGCAGTTTTCTGTTCCATGAGCGAAAACGGAAACGGATCAGTGACTTACGAGGGCTTCCATTCGTACATGTTGATTTCTGGTACGGAAATTTTCTAGCTTGTCCTAGTTAGTTTAATTTGCATCCATTTATGAAGAGCTAGCTAGATAATTGACTTGACTCAAACTTCGATCAACTTGTACCATACTCTTTGTCAGGCTTTTCAAGAATCAACCATCGGATCTTCTTCGAGCAACTGGATCGGGATGGAGACCATAAGCTCGATCTGCTGGATGTCGCTACTTTCTGCTTATTATGCTTCGGAGGGAGGCCGATATGTGCAGGATGCAGTAGCTTTGTCCCGGGAGACCAGTATCTCACATGCTTGGCCTGCTTCCTCGATAGCAATACCCCGTTCAATCTCTGCCCTACCTGTCACTACAACATCAGGCAGCACCTTGACCATGACCACCTTGATGACTACATCGACAACTTTGCCATGATCGAATTGTTGAGGTACAAGGCGATCGCCACAAAAAAGGTAATGAATCAATCAGAAAAGGGGAAAAAAAAACATTTAGTGAAAGGTTAACGACCCAACGGGTTTAGTACCCACTGAGCAAGCCTCATATGGGTCCGATCTCTTTCTCCTTGCAGATGCTCTAAGGATCACCAAGAGTTTAATTTATAATTCCAGTTCTTTTTTTATTTTCCACTAGGCAAAACAATTACAAAGAAAATTTTCCGATTTGAAAATATAATTCGTTAGTTGGTTAAGAATAAAAAAAACCTGTGTTTCAGTTGCATATATGGTCAGTCATCTAAAATTAATTGCAAGTTGACTGGTAAAGAACAAAGCTAATTTTATCATTGACTTAACCCTAATATATATTGTAGCAAAAACAAATCATACGCATACACAGTATTAATATATATACATATATATATGTATGTAATGCCTTATTTGCTTTTGATGTAGCATGTCACAAACGCAGAGATGGAACCCTCTATGTCCCGTGAAATTGCCCAGATCAACTCCGTCACTGGCTCATCCACTGCAATAGCTCCAGCCCGTGAACGACCTCAGAAGGTAATTAAATTCAATTTGACGCTCCATATTACGAATAACACAATGTCTACATTTGCAAAGACATACACTTTTTTTCTCCTGATAAAATAAGAAATAGGCCAACTTGCGACTCAATGTTAGAACTTACGGTTACATGTAATAAAATTGAACAGTACATAATGCCATTTTAGACATTATCTTTTGATAAATAAAATATTCATAATATACATAATGTGAGGTTGAAAACAAATAAACATACAGACATATATCAGTATTAAATGTGAAAAGAAGCTAATTAATGATATGAGTCTTATTTTTCTCAGTTTCACTGGAGAGACGGATTCACCCTGGCTCAGCTTGGGATTGCTCTAGCGAATGTTATAATCGCCATCTGTAGCCTTCTCTGAGGTTTATATATACATGTACGAATGACCAAACTTCATAAGGTTCCATTTTTTTTTGTTTATGTTTGGTAATAGTTTATCAAAAAGAGAATGTAAGGTGCGTATCTCTCATAAATATCGATTAGGTCGGAAAGATCGACCAACAATATATATATGGAGCAACTGTAGAGTTCTGCTGATCCCAAAATGACCCACGAAGTTAGGGTTGTAGAAGTACTCCTACAACGTCCCTAACTTCGTGTATGCTTTTACTATGTACCAGTAATAGATCCGCGCTTCACTGCGGACTATATCAATTTTTTTTTTTAGCTTAAACCTGATTTAATGTACACTGTACTATATATCTGAAACGCAAGATCATATTTTTTTAACAATCGTATGTACTTTTTGTTGTGTCACACTATATTTATTTTTTAGCAACTATATATTTTCCAACTAAAAAAACGGTCGCATTATCAACGTAAACTGGTTCAAGTGGTTTGACGCTTGTTCTCTTTAAACAAGGTCGAGGGTTAAAGCCTTGTAAATGAAGAACATTCACGCTAGGAGAGCTTTATCCCTCAAGGGACCACCAACCCGGCTCGATTGGATTAGTCAAGGCTCATAGGGTTTCCGAATATCAAAGTTCACATCGAAAAAAAAAGTAGTGGCATTTCGTTTAGGCTAAATTTAAATTCTTTTGACTAATTTCTATAACTTAATAATGAGAATATGCCATTACAGTTTGTAACTTTGTACAAACAATTTATATTGCATGGAGATTTACATGCTAATACAAAATATATTTTATAACACAACATGTGCTGATCAATTTAAGCAGCTTAAAAAATCTTGCTTGCAATAAGTCTCTCAATTTACATTATTCACTATAACAACATGTGCTGATTTATTTCATTGTACTAGATATGTGGGCTTAAAATAAATAACTTTTTTGAAGGGTAAATAGATATAGATGTAAATATCTTTGTTGAAAACTTAGATCTCAAGAAAGAATAAGGAACCTAAAAATAATTTCCTCTTCAAAAAATTCTTACATCATATTTAGGAATTTTTATTTTCTTTTTAAACTATGAGAGAAAAGGAGAGGAATATTTACAATATTTTATTGTTGCAAATCTTTGATTAATTGACATTCGGTTAAAAGAGAGTTCCCCTTAGAACTCTCATTAATTATAAAAAATTCTCGTCAAACAAAAAAACTAATTCTCATTATAATCAACTGTCATCTATAGATGAGTTAATAATTACAATCACCTCTCGTTGATTTAAAAAGACAAAACTCTCTCCAACTCTTTTTTTCTTTTCAGTGACAAATATGACTCATAGATGTAATATTAAGAAAATAAAAATCTAAATATAGAGTCACAAATAATCTAACTATGATAATTAAAATTTAAACCTCAAATATTCTAGACTTAAGTATTCTAGACAAAAATGTGTGTCACTATATTATACGCCCCTTGAATTCTCAGGCTCTCTCTAACTTTTTGGTGAGTGCATGGAATTTTTTTTAGAGCTTTATCTTGTCGACGGCTCTGGCTGGGGTAATGCTTTAAACGGTGATCTCGCATCCATAAATAAATTATTTTATGGATTTATATTAAACACGTACGTCACCTTGGAAAGTGAGTTGTTGGACTTAATTAAAGAAGACTTGCGAGGTAATCCAACATATATACTTTTATTAATTTTGATATTCAAGATGCAATCAAATGACGTCACCATTCAAACGTCATGTATCAGTTTGTTTTAGAAATTCCAATTAGTGCCCTTCAATGTTGGGGAAGGGCGCTAATTGGAATTTCTAAAACCTAATAAGGGACTCACATAGTCTCAGCATAAGAATTCAATCTAAAACCTTTACGTTATCAGTCGAGAGCGTATTATCAATTCATTGAATTCCGTTTTCTCTCACGATGACGTTCTTGATTGGGCTGCCCCTTGCAATAAGACTTAGCATGTGAAGAAAGCCCCTGAACTTATCATCTGTAAAAACCATAAATCTCACTCGAACCAAACCAGGAGAACATCGATTCTTTAGCTTCATTCCATTTTGCAAGCTTATTAATTTGTCCCCTCCTGATACTAGAGAAATCCAAGTACATCGGATTTGTCATGGGACTAAGTTTTTGGGAACAAAATAACAGATGAGTGATTCGTGCGCATTCCAAAGAGGGTACGTTATGAACTTCGACGGAACTAGACCGGGCAAATGTAGTATGAAAACAGTCCAAACGATTTCCTCTCTCCTTCGGGAAGCTCATGACAACTTTGTTATATTATCTCACAAAACATTTAGTCAATGACAGCTGCCCTGTAGACCGCTTCCAAATCTTCACGAAGAAGAAACTCTGAAGTCTGAAGTCACTTAAACGATATAGTCAAAATAAATATGTAGGAGTTTCTATTGAGTAATAAATAATTAAATCACATAAATTCAATATGTTACGTTAATAACTAACGTTTTAGATAAAACGATTATGGACATTTCAAAATCTCACATGATATCAGCGCGTAAATTCTATGCGTTGCGCAAATAACTAAAGTATCTAATAAGAATAACCTTTTAAATTAGACTGAAATCCAACAGTTTGATCATCAACAAAGGTACATTAATAAGCTCTGTGTCAAAATAAAAGAAACAGAAAAGGAAATAACCAACATCGCTGTTGGACTCTTATAAACTAACGTAAAAGTAAGGTTCACCTCCCTTTTTATGATTTTTGTTTTCGTATGAAAGTTTTTTTGTTTTTTTGATAAGTGGGTTCATCTCCCTTAGCCACCTGCCTCAACTCCCACCCCCCCTCCCCAGGTTACAAAAATTTCCACTCGGAAATGGACAAGGGAGAAAGGACATAGCAAACTGATCCAAATGATAACTTTAGGGCACTGCTGCAATCAATCTCATTTTCTTTTAATTACTTATTAATTATTAATTGCATGTTGCTTGGTAGGTAGGTTGAGTGGTGTTTAATAAGTTTTGAAAATAGAGAGAGAGTCGCATTTAGTCTCTAGCTTTAGAATGTCTTCTATTTTCGTCCTAAACATTTTTTTTTAATCAAAACTTGTCCACTTTTCCTCAACTTTCAACAGAAGTATCAGTTTTAGTTTTACCATTGATGAGATTATTGATTTTCAGTCAAAACAATTAAACTTACCATCCAAAAACTCTTTTTTTATACCGTTAGGGATCAGAAAATTGACCCAACTTAGCGACCCGACTTATCATCATGGGTCCACCTTGATATGCCCAAATTGATAACAGTATGTTGTCAATATATTTCCTCCACAATTATCTATCATATATCTATCAATATCCTTAATATTATCCCTTGAATATTCTGATGATATGTATATCTTAATGAGATATTTCCTATCTCTACTTCTATATTAGGTAAGTATATTTACTTATTATATGCAGTCATATATATGATACAGATTACGATAGCCTAATGAAGATTTTCCTATAATCTCTATAAATACCCATCCAGGTAAGTCTAAGCTCGAAGTTCAATTCCCTTTACTTTCCGAGTACAGTCTCTTTTAAGCATCGCGGAGGAAAATCGGGATCCCATCTCGTTCTTTCCCTTTTTGCAGGTTGCTTGTGAACACTTGAGGCTCATGACATGCATGTGATCAAGATCGGATTTTTCCGACCTCAACATTGGCGTCGTCCGTGGAAAACAACACAAAAGGCTGTGTTCCTGGTTATCTTCTGAAGAATCCCTGCAAATTTGAGTGGGCTCATAATCTACGGTTATCCGAAACTGATAAGAGAATTAAGGCCAAGCAGCGTTGATGCCACAATGGAAGCGGCCCCGCTTCCTCTTCTACAAAGCTAAGTCTTCAAATGCGATTAACTTCTTTGAATACGCATGGACAAGGGGCGTTGGCATCTCAACAAGAAGTGAAGCAAACCTCAACCCCGAGAATGTGGGGCTGCATAATTATTGCACTAATCATACTGGTCGTCACAGCGAAGCCCTCCTCAACAGGCTACCAAGCGACTCACCCTGCTAATATGATGTCCTCCATTCGGTTATTACTCGAAGATGTCCACCATCTTCGCTCTTCAAGATCCTTCGAATAACCCCCCACAATCTCCGTTATTTAGAAAAAGGGAGTGCTTTTACTCTTCATATGAGCAAAAAAAATTACACTTTTCTTACTCTGATCAATAATCTTTTGTTTTACATCTATAATTTATCATGGAAGTTCGGACTTAAGAAAGCTAATGTTCTTCTTTGTCTTAAGCTACAGCGCCACACTTCGTGTCACTATAGGCAATGCCCCTTTTGAAGATACGACACCAAACGGTGACAGGTGCAACTACTTCATAAGGACCGTGATCCCTAACATCGCTTGATGTTCCACACGTTGCTCAACGACCTCCACGTCAAGCAATTACTCCCATAATGAAAAAGCTCTCACAAAATGCTCAGATAAGCGTTACTCATGTCTGACAAACAAGGGCTAGGAACAATGCTCGACTACCTAGAGCGGAGCCTTCCCTAGAGGAAGCACCAACGCTTGACAATGTAGAGCGGAGCCTTCCGTTGTGGAAGCAACAATGCGCGATAACGCAGAGCAGAGCCTTCCCTCACGAAAGCAACAATGCTCGACAACCAAGAGTGGAGTCTTCTTTCGCTAAAGCAAACATCAAATAACCTAGGACGGAGTCTTCCTTCGCGAAGCAATAACGTTCGGCAATCAAGAATGGAGCCTTCCTTCGTGGAAGCGACAACACCCAACAACAAAGGGTGGAGTTTTCTTTTGCATGACTAAGTTAACGATGGACAACCCTCTCATAACGAGGTCGTCGCTCATAACACGATGTTTAAAGCCATTTCAAAATGAGGTTGTCGCTCAAAATGCAATGGAGAAAAATCCCCTCAAAACGGGGTCATCACTCAAAACATGACGAAAGACCTCTCAAAACAAGACCATCACTCAAAACTTGATGTGAAGACCTCTCAAAACGGGACCGTCACTCAAAACATGACGCGAAGACCTCTCAAAACAGGGTTATCGCTCAAAATGCGATGTAGAAATCTCTCAAAGCATGGCCTTCGCTCAAAATGTGAAGGAAAATTTCTCACAACAAGGGCATCGCTTACAACACGGTCCTAGTCTACTCCCGCGACCTCTCAAGCTCACGAGAGTGGGGGCTTATTTTAGGGACCAAAAAATTGGCCCGACTTATCATCATGGGCCCACCTTGATATCCCCAAATCGGTAACAATATCTTGTGCATATATCTCCTCCACGATTATCTCTCATCTACCTATCAATATCTTTGATATTTTCTTTTGAATATTCTGCCGATATATATATCTTAACGAGATATTTTATATCTCTAATTCTATATTAGGCAAGTATATTTACTTGTTTTATGCAGTCATATATATGATACAGATTACGCTATCCTAATGAAGATTTCCTGTAATCTCTATAAATACACCTCCAGGTACGTCTACACTCGAAGTTCAATTCCCTTTACTTTCCAAGCACATTCTCATTTAAGCATCGGAGAGAGAAATCAGGATTTCCTCCCGTTATTTCCCTTTTTGTAGGTTGCTTGTGGACACTCGAGACTCGTGGCATGCACGTGATCAAGATTAGATTTTTCCAACCTCAACAGATACTGTCTATTTAAACATCAAAACTCACCTCGGGGGTGGCATAAAGTTAAAAGATTGAGGACTAAATGCAATTTTTTCTCATAGAAATTTTCATACAATTTTTCAGTATTCAATGCAAGGCTAATCCTTGTTTTGTTGAAGAGAGAAATATCGGCTATTTTCAATTAAAAGAGGTAATAGCACATTGACGCATGCACTACAAGAAAAACCCTTATTTAAGACAAATACAATATATGTCTCTTATGTGAATTTTATTTGCCTCTAAGAGCACCTAAAATTTTACCAAATTACAAATCTATACCACAATTATTAACAACAAATAAGTATTTGCCTCAAAAGAACAACATATTAGTTGAGGCATAAAGAAAATTTGTCACTAAATATTTTTTTAGAATGCAAAAGACTTAATTGCTTCTAGATCCAATTTATTTGCCCCTAATATATTCTTTTAAAGGTAGAATACAATTTTCTCTGAATCTAATTCTCATTTGCCTCAAACTTATAAAATTTTACCTACAGTAAGTAGATAAAATGTTGAAAGTTTGATAGATTATTTTTACCTAAAATAAATAATTTATTCAACATGAATTAAAGGATATTCAAATTATGCTCAACATAAGTTGAAAATATATTTTATTAATTTATGAATGGGAATTACATTATGAAGATTTTGAATCAAATAAAATAGTACATTAGCAATCTTTTTGTGTATTTTACTTCATCTATTGTGTTTATATATGATTTATTACACAATTGTTTTGGATAAATTAACAATCTTCAACTTACCACACGACTACACGAGAATTAATAATATATATATATATATATATATATATATATGCACAATGTTTGATTTAATATTATGTGCATATTAATTATTTTATTAATTTTAAATAATTTTATAAATAAAAATTTATATATTTATTGAGTCTTGACCAAAATATTACATATAAATTCAATTCAATTCAATTCAAAGATGCATTGATGGCGAAATGGTAAAGGTGAAAGACCAAAAATATTATGTTAGAGGTCAAGGGTTCGAGTCGGGTTCAAGTTGCAATATAAAGATATGTGAGAGATGTTAGTCAAATATAATAACAATCATTTATTAACAATCATTTATTTTGGAAAATTTTTATAGAGGCAATTACAATTGTCCTAAAAATAAGAATTAGCGACTTTTATTAATTGTTGTTAATTTACCTCTATAGATCTAAAACGACACAGGTAAATGAGGCAATTTACTCTTCTCTAATACCTTTAAGTCAAATAAATGACTTTTAGAAGCAAACATCATTGCTTTTAAAAGGAATTTTTCTTATAGTGATGTTCTCGTTTGATAACAAAAAGATTTCAGATTCGATAAGATTTTTATTTTATTGCACTACACCTAAGAGCCTCTCTTGTAGCCAGAAAAGCCCAAATTTTTTCTCTTTTTAGCTCTTGACCCCGATCATATGTTTATAATTCCAACATGGTCTTCAAATTTCTCAATTATGTTGTATCAGAATTCTTTTCGGTAGGAAATGTATCAATTTTTTTTTAAAATGAAAATCTGGACATTTGGCCAAAAAAGTCAGGAAATAAATTTAGAAAGTTTTTTTAACTTCTTGAGCCAATCATACCTATCTATCTATCTATACTATTTATAAAGGAAACCTTTGGTGTCCTACTACTAAGGTTATAAAGCATAAGTCTAAAATGTCCCTTAATATTAGTTAAGCAAAAATATATTATAAAACTTTTAAAGACAAAATTGTCCATTTAATGGTTGTTATTTTCTCTCTTTTTGCTAGAGGATACGTGACCACGATTTTTACTCTCCTTTCCCATTATCCAGTTCTCTCCTTTTTATCTCCGTTTTCTTTTCTTCTTTTTTCTTTTTTACTTCCCCATACCCCTTTTTTTCTCACTTGTAAACTTCTATTTCCTCTGCAAACTTTTTTTTTCCTCAAGCCTCTACAAATTGACCAATGCTAAATAACATGTAGACTGTAGAAACATATATGGCGAGCAAACCATATACTATGTATACTATGTAGATGAATAGAATACGTTGAAATATTCTATTTATCAAATCTAAATAACAATTTCAAAAAATTATTATTTTTAATCGTGCTCCCATGCAAAGCACGAGTCAATGCTCTAGTATAGTCGAAGTGTGAAATGCGGAAACTTTATTGATATTCCTCAGCTCCATGTAAATCGACCTTAGTTAAATTGGAAGCTTCATTTGACAATATTCAGCTCAATGAGAACCGACCTTTTCCATTCCAGTTAAATAAATATTCATCATATTTTATTTTGGGTTATATTCAATGAAGTTTGGATATATGTCCATATTATTTGTATGTGGTATTTTATAATATTTTTTTTTGAAAAATTTAAAGTTTTCTCGATAACAGAATAGAACTCCTCGAGATATGTGTATTTTTTCAAAGTTTAATATGTTAAATATCTCATAAAAAGACGACTTGAAAATTTATTTCACATCTTTTGATTCAATATAGCTTTTAGGACACCGAACCCCTACACGGTATCTACCATACTCTTCGTATAAATGCAAACATGAATATGTTATTCGTATTTTCATAAGATTAGAGTAATTATTTATCCAAAAAGAGATTAGAGTTAATATTTACTTATCAACATGACTTTCTCCTCTCACAATCTATAATGTTTATGTCTATTTGATATAGTATATAACTTTTGTTGAATCCTATTTATATTCATATTAATGTTATGTTTGTGTGGGCTGATTACTAATTTCCTGTCACGTATTTATTGATAAAAGATTATTGTGGAACGCGCATGTATCACCTAATTTAGATGATATAATGCCACATGAAAAATTAAAAGAAATTGAATGGGTTCATATGAGTTTGGATTTCATAACCTATCAGCTCAAACTTTTATATTGGAGATGAGCCAAATCGTTTATAAGTCCAGTGAAATTTTGTATAGCATCAGAGTGGATTATGCTTTTGTGCGCGACCATGTAGGCTCACACCACGTTAAGTCTCTTTGTCGATGGCCGCCAAAGTGTACGCCTGTGTTTGGCCCAAAGTCTGGCCCGGCCCAGTTTCGAGACAACCAAAAGTGCGCTTCATGATACTCAGACCTGAGTGTGGAACTCGTTGTTAGTTTAAGTATGTCCCCCCTCGCCCGAGCACGAAATAGAATGCTCGGCTTGTGGTTAGTTATTGAGGACAAATGTTTAAGTTCACCTAGCAAGTGTTGGACCATATGTTGCCACGTGAGAATGGGTGTTGAGATTTACAATCCCACATGAAAAAATTAAGAGGAATTAAATGAATTTATATCAAATTGTGTTTCATAATCTATCAACTCGAGTTTTTGGACTAAAGGTGGACCCAATCGCTTATAAATCACTGGAAATTTTACAGATATGTTATTATACTCACTGCTATGTGGGTCCTGAATTTGCCATTCTGAAGATAGATGGGTACCATAATAATTATGAATCTAGTTTGATGGAAAAATACTGACTAATCATCAGATCTAAGAGCACTTCGCAAATTCATTAAAAGTTTAATTTTTTGATGGGCGGATCCACCGTGTAATTAGTGGGGTCCATTGAACCATTAAAATCTGGAAAATTTTACTAAAACTCGTATCTACAAGTATTTCTTCACTTTAGTCATACAGACGCTAAAAAACCCCAAAGAATTTTGGTGTACAATATAAATTGAACCCACTTCGTTTTTTTCACTTCCTCCCATTTGTGAGAAGAAGTTAAAAATTCGGATCAAGGCCCAAAAAAAATCCCTCAAATTTTCGAAGAGGACAACTTTAAGGTGCTTTAATATATATCTATATGATCTGTACTATTATAAAGACATAAGAGAGGTTTTTATCTTTCTTTCACTTTCCCAAGTAGTCCTTAGTGAAATAAACCTAATTAATAATAACCATATAATGAAGGCTATAATGGTCATTGCATCTAACCACCCTCTCAACCACTCTTTCGTCCGGTATAAGTAGTTCTGATTCATAGAAATGCTTAGGTAATACCTGGAAAGGTCATCTATCAAAAATGTCAGGAAAGGTGAAGATTTGGCTGGACATTGATTTGTTTTAGCATTTACCCCGGTTCATGTTTTGCTAATTGCATCATGTAACTGAACCACATCGATCTAAACATTATCAAGTCCGCCGTCACACTTATTCATGTTTTAGCGTTTGTAGACCAATACTTGGTCTATGTTGTGATGATGGAAAACACTTTTATAGAGTTTCTATTTTAAAATTTTGAAATTTTGTGTTTGGACATGGTCACGTCCCTATGGGTAAGAATTTTGTGTTACACGGTGGACACTACTGTCCTCGAGAGGTTCTGTGTCTACTTATCCGTTCTAAATTTAACTGGATAAGCTGATGGATTGCTTCTCCAACACTGCGAATTCATGACCACCAGGAAGCATTCGATATAACTTGCTCGACTTCTGTACTTTTTGAATAAGACATACAAGCCATCTGAAGAAGAAACTGGAAACTATTCCATTCATTTCCAGAGTCCTTTGAAAAAATTTTCAAGATTCCTTGAACTTTTGCTGTTGCCTTTTAATTTGTTTAGGAAATTATGGCTGCTGCGGAATGGATATGGCCTAATCCTGACGTTCATCAAACTTGCTTGACCTCTCTGCTAATCAGTTCTTCAATTTAAATTTTGGGTTCCTTGATAATTGTCAATCTCAAAAGCGCATCCAGTTCAAACTCTCGTTCTGACTACCAATCACAAGGCTGAGCTAACTAATTGCTTGAAACAGAAAATTGAATTTTGACTTTGTGACATGATAACATGACAATATATAATTATGCAGGATGTTCTATGGTTCCGACGGACCATATCCTATGTTCCCTGGAAAGGATGCAAGCAGGGCTGTTGCCCTAATGTCTTCCGATCGTAAAGATCTTAGAGGGAATAGCAAGGGCCTGAGCAAATGTGAGCTTGATTTGAAAGAATACTCCACAGCCAGTGGTAGGATGATACATCAGCTTATCCATCAGCTGATTGCATCGAATATTATGTAAGATCTTTGATGAAATCATTCAGTCTATATTTTTCCAATTACTTTGCAACCTGAGCTTCAACTCTGTTCCTGATATAATAGATTTTTGTAAAGATTTGTCTCTCATTGTTTATGATGATTGAACTACAGAACATCAATGCTCTCAGTCCAGATGAAAGAACAGACGCATATCGTGACCTCCAGAATGCAAAAGGATTTGATTTCAGATGCAATAGACCCCTCCTTGAGTATTGCATTTTGTTTATAAGTCGTAAACGATCATTAGAAACACAATCACACATGGACAATTTCCATTAGACGACTATAAATTCTCTCAGGAAATACAAAGCAACTGCCGCGACATTCGATTTCTTGAGTATTGAATAGTTTCTGGCATCAGCAACAATTGGATCTCCTCTGGTAGTAGTACCGCTTGAAGTTGAAGTACAGGCGTAGTATTCCGCTCTCAAATGTGCACTCAAAGCCCTTCTTATGGGAATAAACCCACTCTTTCTCGACGATTCGGAAGGCGATGTCTTCATATGGAGGCCCAGCATGGAACCTTAGGATGCAAGTCCCCGTGTTATTCCTGTCCTTCTCGATCACATAAGTTGGGGCTTATAGCCCAACCTCGTGGGATAGAAGATGTTGAACTTATAGCCCTGCACGATCTTCGGAGGTAGATTAGCTTGATCATAGTAGATTTGGCTGTACTTGCTCCACTTATATCCAATGTGGACACTGTTGAAGTATTTCGGCTTCCAATGCCGGTATTTATCATGCCACCAGTAAGACTGTGAGTCGATATACTCCTTGGAGGCAGATCTTGAAACTGCATTGCCTTACTCCATAGTTTCCATGCCTTTCATGGCCGTGGTTTTGAATTTATCTTCTATAGCTGCTTGATGCCACCTCTGTTCTTGTAATACCACCAATCGTCTTTGTTCCAGTGCAGCTCTGTCCTCTTTGGAATTGATGGCATCTTTATTATCATCACCGTGCAGAAGCTGAGGAAAAAATGATCCAGCTTCCTCGTCAGGCCCAGCAGTTGCTTCTCGCTCTATCCACTCCAGGGAGAATGCTCCAGTATTATAATGTTGTTCTTTCAAGAGAGCTTTTGCCTTGTATATATCGATCCATCTAAGAATGACTTCACAGAAATCGACAACCTTCGCTGTACCTGACCGAAACAGACTCTTGGCACCGAAATGTATGTCCTTGAGCTCTTTATATGTTTTCCTCTGCAGATAATATTTCACATCCGCTTTAATGCTAGCATGCTTGCCTCTCTCTTCGTTGCCAAGCAACTCTGCAGGGGGTTCTTCTCCACGTTTTGGAGCTCGATTCAGCGCATCTTTTCTTCGAGCTTCACCTAGCTCAAACTCACAAACCACAAGGAGTGCCTTCCAGTACTTTACGTGTTTGGGTGCCTCCTTGTCCAAATGCAGACACATCTTGATGTCATCCCGAAGCTCTTCCATTGCTTTCACAGTCAAGCTCTTGAAAACCAATTCAATGTCCAAATCATCTGAAACATTAAGGTACTTTGCAAGAATATCTATCGGCTTCGCACGGCCTTCACGTATACGTATCTAGGACTAGACGTCACTTTGACTGAAATCAAACTCTCTTTCTTTCTTCTCCCAGTCTCGGAACTCTGCACGAGTGCATTCCAGTGAAAGCAGTGCCATGGCTTCCTCACGCTGTGCCTTTTCAAGAGCTCGCTCCTCCCTTCTTTTCTTTACTCTCTCAATCTTCGCCACTCTCTCCTTGTGTCTCTTCTTTCTCCACTTTAACAGAAAACTCGTATAGAGTTGCACCCTGAGCGACATCCCACTCGATCTTCTTCTTCCAAACAAATATTTCGCTAAGATTCGGATCACCAAATGGATTGGACGCATTAGAATAGCCACCGACTATTGGAGACTTCAACTTCTTTGCCACACGCATAGCCTTCTTCCGAGCTTTTCTGGCATTAACGTATGCTGCAATATCCTCCTCCGACATATCCCTCGAGGAATATTTTCTCTTCTTTCCGCTGTCATAGGATTCACAGAACCAAATGGGTGTCCCACAACTTCTGGAACCATGGAGGGAGCAAGTCCCGGCTGTCCGAACCAGCCTCGTATCCGGACGCAGATGCAGATTCCGAATCATTGGACCACCTTTTCTGGCGGCTTCGTCTCCAGCTTTTGCTCATGGCAGTGCGAGAAGGAAATTTACTGTCTTTCCTAGCCATATATCGGTGATTTCACAGGCCTCGGTTCTGAACAACTGATAATGATCAAACCCTCCTAGTATATAAACGTTGACAATCAAATCTGGAAATAGATATTAGTAGATATTCAGTATCTAAATCAAATTGGGAAACTTCCAAGGAGATCAAAAACTTATCCGTTAATATTTTTAATTTTCTATCTGGAAATAAGCATTGGTGGATGGGGTATATACCTAAATCAAATTTGGAAATTTCCATAAAGATTAAAAACTAACTAATGGATGACTATCTTTTTTAAGTTTCTTATCTCTTATTATAAATTAGGCAGAAGGTCCGCCCCACGACATGAAAATTTTAGAAAAAAATTAATAAATTAGTCATATTACTTCAGAAAATTCATTAAACAGTATCAGTTTCCTTTTGTTCTGCAAACCTGAAAAAAAAAATTAAACGTAAGAAGTGAATACAGAGATGAAAAACAAACACAATATAAAGATTTAGATAAATAAATATTAGAATTCATTTGTACCTATTAAGCCTCGTTAAAAGGTCTTGTCTTCTCTCAACTACACAAAAAAAACAAAATTGCTTATATAGTACTCACATCTCACCAAAAGATAAACATTTGAAAAAATTGAAAAACTTGATCCATCGAAGAGGCCGTCATTTGAAAATTTGAAACACTCGAAATAGCATCTCATCTAGGAAATAATTATTTTAAAGTGTTGAAAAACTCAAAATTTATCAAAAGAGAATAGCGCAATGGTGTACGCCATCGCCTGTTGACCTAAAAGTTGCAGGTTCGTTACCTAGTGGGAGTATTGGTGCCCTATTTATAGTTATTTATGATTTCTTTTTTATTGTACTAGGTTTGGGCCTCCCTTTTAACCAAACAAAAAAAATCAAAATATTAAAAATAATCATGAACAATACAAAATTTAAAAATATATATATATCTGCAAAATTACTGCCTCATATCAGAAAGTATATATTTATTTCAAAAAGTAAAATAATTTATCAAATAATAGTACTATACAAGTTCAAGAAAAAAATTATAATTTAGGTCCTGGGCCAGGCTTAAATTCACGCTCAGGCTTGAACTTGAGATAAATCTTGCTCCCGCTCAAGCAGAGAAGATTGAATAATTCAGCTAATGTTTTTTCCTTTCCGAAAACTACTTCCATTAAAAATCAAAACTTACATACACAAGTGTTCAGAAAGAAATCACAGATTACATTTTCGCTCTTGAAGTCTAAGTCCTTCAGGCAAAGAACAAACACCAATGCTTTACAGGCAAAATTGGGTTTAGTTGAAACCTTCCCCCGCACCATATCTACAGTCATTTTTACAATATTTTCCTTCTACATGATATAAATGTAGCTGAGCCGATCCATGAGATTTAGCATAAGGCATGAGAAGAACAAGATCATCTCAATTCTCTTCTTCTACCATACAGAGGACGCAGATGGTGCTAGAATCAATATAAACCCGACTTCTTCAATCTATCCTTTGAAGCAAGCCCATTCAATAAGTGAAACCCATGAAATATGACCAAGAAACCACAAAAGGTTTTGCCTCTCGTTTGTGTTTGCTGGTCCCAATATCCTACCAAACATCAAAAACTCAAATCTATGCTTGGAATTCCACAACAGTGTATTATCTCTACTTCTAGGCCACAGCCATTGCCCATCTTGAAAAATGATGCTAAGTATAAAATTGTCAAAGACTGGACAATTTCATTCATTCATTTAAGACAAGAACATCGATACATAGTACAAGATGTGAATCTCTATAATAAGTTACTGTCTAGTATTCCTAAGCTGGAGCTTCATTCCTAAACCAGGCCTAGTGTATTCTGGAAAGTATACAAGAGAATAAGCAAACTGATATTTATAGAATTACAAATCCAAAAACTCCATATATATCACCAATATATACTCCCCTTCCATTGGAGCATGAATATCAAGAATGGCCAACTTGTGAAGAACTAGCTGAAAATGATCCCATCCAAGAGCCTTAGTAAATATGTCTGCAAGCTATAAACTACTGGAGAGGTGTCGTGTGATAATGTGTCCCTTCTTAAGATGATAGCAAACAAAATGACAATCAATCTTTATGTGTTTGGTGCATTCATGAAGGATGGGATTTGCCGCAATATGCATAGCTACCTGATTATCACAATAAAGCTCCATTGGCCGAGAATGATCAACTCCAAGAGAACTGAGAACATTTCGAAGCCAAATTAATTCCGCCGTGGTAGTTGCCATGGAGCGATATTCTGCTTCAACGTATGAACGACTAACGGTAGTCTATTTCTTCGTCTTCCAAGACACCGGACAGCCGCGAAGCGTCACAAAATAACATGTGATAGAACGCCGCATCATTAGTTATCCTGCCCAATCGGCATCACAGAAGGCTCAAAGTTGCAAATCCAAAGGGCGCTACAGAAATATTCCTTGTCCAAGACTATGTTTGAGATAACGAAGCACACTCATGGTTGCATCCAAATGAGGTTGATGCGAAGCCTGCATAAACTGAGAGAGTCTATGAATCGAGTAGCACAGTTCTGGTCTTGTGATCGTCAAATTAATCAATCGACCCACAAGGCACCGATATCCCTCCAGTTCAGGAAACACGTCACCAATATCAGCACCAACCCGATGCTACTGCTCCATGGGAAACCACGATAGTTTGCTTCCCAGTTTCCCGCACTCAAACAATATGACAAGAGCGTATTTCCTTTGAGAGAGAACGAGTCCTCGAGCACTGCGGGCAAACAGAGCCATAATTAAGTAAGGCTGATGCGACATATATAAGCACAACCAGGATCATGTCATCGACATATATAAGCACAGCTAGAAACACATCACCGCGATAAAATGTACACAGAGAATGGTATGCTTTTGATTGTTGAAACCCATAATTAAGTAAGGCTGATGCAAACTTAGCATACCAATTGCGAGAAGCCTGCCTGAGACCATAAATCAACTTGTGTAAGTTACAAACTTGATTGAGTTGGCTGGATTTGAATATCGGTGATAACTTCATGTAGACCTCTTCTTCTAAGTCACCGTGCAAGAATGCATTGTGCACATCAAGCTGGTGGAGCTCCCATTGCCGAGCTAATGATACAGTGAGGAGACATAAAACCGTCACCAATTTAGCGACCGGCACAAAAGTCTCATGGAAGTCCGTCCCTTCTACCTGGGTGAATCGCTTAGCCTTGAGCCTCACCTTGTACTGTTCTATATTCTGTCAGAATTATATTTGATTTTGTAAACCCAGTTGTAGCCAATAGATTTCTTCCCCGGAAGCAAAGATTGAATACTCCATGTCCCATTACCTGCCAACGCTTGTATCTCATGCGCCAGAGCCTCTCACCATCGAGCATCTCTCACGGCTTGTGAATAAGTGGCAGGTTCGATGTGGGAGTCGATAGCGACTATAAAACTCTCGTGAGAGTTGGATAATCTTGCATGATTGAGATAATTATGGAGTGGATGGACGGAAGAGCTGCCGATGGCGTGACATGATTAGTGCTAGGTCGTAGATGAACAAAAGCTGTGTAACAAACAAAGTCATTAAAAAGAGCAAAAACTTTTCGTGTTTCGATGTGGTTGATCATTACCGTGAGAATCAATTGAAGACTCGTGCTGCTCCCCTTGTTCTGCGGACCACAAGTGGTATTCAGGTGAAATCCGGGTGTCAGTCTCTAATTTGTCTTAGAAATCGATTGCTCTTGTTGAGCCTGTTAAGACACGAACTGGGCCGATGGAATGAAATGGACTGGCTGTTTTCATCTTCCTGCTCAGCGTCTCGTTGGACTCGCAGGTGGAGATGGGCCCATCCTGATTCCATCTCTTGGGACAGGTGTGTCAAAAACTCCCTCATAATCATCAAATTTCACCATTCAATTGAACACACTGCCCTTGAGAAAAATTGTCGAAGAATCTGGTTGCCTTTTATCCAGTAAAAGAAATATTCCTTCATGAAATACAACGTCACGAGAAATGATAATTTCTTCCCAATCCAAATCAAATACCTTCCACACCTCTTTGACCAAATGGATAGCCAATGAAAATACATCTTCTTGCTCTCTCACTGAATTTATCCCGAGATTTCCGATGAACATAACAAAGCGACTCGAAAACACTTAGATATTCATAACCTAGTAGTTGACCAAATAAAATCTCAGATGGTGTTTTACCTGATAAAAGAGATGTGGGAGTGTAATTAATAAGAAATGCAGCTATTAGAACACATTCTCCAAAATTTAACGGAAACACTCACTTGAAAAATATACCCGCGGGCCACATTAAGAATGTGACGGTGCTTTCTTTCCACCCTATGATTCTGCTGTGGAGTTCGACACATATGGTCTAATGAATAATTCCATTTTCAAGGTAAACAAACTCCTTACCATTATCGCTCCTAATAGTTTTTATAAAACGGTTAGATTGAGTCTTGACCATTTTATTAAAACTAACTAGGAGGCTATATGCTTCTTATTTTTCTCTCATTAAATAGACCCAAACACCCCTACTGCAGTCATCTACTATGGTAAGGAAATATTGGGCCCCTGCGAATGACGATTGACTATAAGGACCCCATAAGTCGCAGCGTATTAGGTCAAAAATATTAGGAGCTTTATTTTCGAGTCAGGTATGGTTTTGGTCCCTAAAAGATAACAGAACCAAGGGTTTCATCCCTAAAAAAATTTTGCCATGGTTTTTGTCCTTCAATCACCATTCCGTTAGATGTTTTAGTCCCGCCGTCTTCTTGCGCGTGCCAACCGTGACGGAAATCTCACGTGGCAAATGAGCTGGATTTAACTCCGTTAACCACCGCCAAATTGCCAAAAACGACACCGTTTGTCTTTTTCGAACAGCTTCAGAACACTTCTTCGTTCTCGTAGCTTCCGAAAGACAAAGAGGACGGTGACAAGCGGGAGTAGATCATGACGAAATCGGAATCCAAGTCCCTGAGGAGGGGCATGTTGAGGGAGGAATTTGAGGAGCTCAAGGCATTGGAGCCTCTGTTGAGGAAATTCTTGAAGGATTTCGAGTTCGAAGATGAAGACGACGTCGAGTTCCTACAAGACGCAATGGACTCGGCTCGACACCCGCGCCAGCACCTCAATGCCGATGATCTAAGTTAGTTGCCTTGCCTTACCCAACTGCTGTTTACCCTCCGACCCTTCGTGGCTTTCCGCCTATTAGCCATCACGTCTGTTCGCGTGTTGTTTGTAGATTGTGTCTTCTAGATTGACCCGCTAATATGGATTCTCCATCCTCCTCCGCTCCCTCTCGCCTATTACCGGTTTCGTTCTTCTCCATTTTGGTTTCCATCTATTGTCTCCAAATTGCTCGACGAAATGCCTGATCCATCCATCCCGTGCTCCACATCACTAGACGGGTGAATTTCGCATTGAACAGGTGAGCTTTTCTTTCCGATTGATTGTGCTCGACATTACGTCGCATTATCCCCCACATAGGACTAGCCATCTCATGGGTTTTGCCTTTGTTGTTGCGGTTGCCATCATCCTTAATTTTTGCTTTTGCCCTGAATATGCGCCAAACTGAGTGCCTTCACCAATCACTCACTGTAGATTTCAAGCAAGCAAAACTCAAAGTCCTCGCCGGACGGCTCTGGATCCGGATCTAGAGGCTAGTGAGAGGCGAGGCTGGTGTCCCTCGCCTGCTGCTGAGGAGGAGACGGGGGTTGCCTCTGAGTTCATGGTAAGCGGCCGTTGCCCTGAATCAGAGAGAGAGAGAGAGAGAGAGAGAGAGTTTTCAAGGAAGACAAATGGCGTCGTTTTTGGCAATTTAGGAGTGGTTAACGGAGTTAAGTCCAACTCATCTGCCACGTGAGATTTCCGTCACGGTTGGCACGCGTAAGAAGACGGTAGGACTAAAACATCTGACGGAATGGTGATTGAAGGACGAAAACCATGGCAAAAATTTTTTAGGGATCAAACCCTTGGTTCTAGTATCTTTTAGGGACCAAAACCATACCCGACTCTTTATTTTCACTAATAGGAAATGGAATTCGAGTCTATTTTGCTTGCGAGCAAACATCACATAAATCAGAAATAGTGTTTGTCTCAACAACCTGAAGTAAAGCTTCATAACGTTCGGCGAAGGATGTCCCAAACGCTGATGCCATAGCTCTCAACTTGCAGATTTCATTGCCAAAGAAGACTGTTGTGGTGTCACATACCGAAGGCGATAGACCACCCCCCTCCAAATTCACCCGCTCCAGTCAGCATCTTCGAGGTGAGGTCCTGCACGAGACAGAAATCCGGAAATATTATCACAAAGCGCTTTAGATCCTTCGTCAAACGCTCAATAAAACATTTCGTAGGATAAAACCATGGCCAAACCGACTCATATGTTCGCCAATATTGTCTTCCCATCTGGAAGGGTAGTTGAAATTGGCACATTAGCTTCCGCCTTTTTCTCGAAAATTATCGAGTTACCTGTCATATGCAAGGAGGCACCGGAATGGAGGATCCATTAAAAATCGTGAGATACTAATTCCACATCTTTAAGGCGTTTAGAAGGCCCTTGTAGCTTGCAGACTACGAAGGTCAGCAACTCTCGAATATTGCTCATCTGAGAGTCCCGGAATCGAAATAGAATTCCCATGACTGCTTGCCGACGCCACAGCCCTCCCTTGCAATGCCATCTGATCAGGATTCTGGTCTGTCTGCTTTAGACTCGAACCAGATTGCTGCACATTTGGCCCCCAGCATATTCGGTCTAGACCAAGGTTTCCGCACACCAGGCGCAACTTGCTGTGAATTCACTCATGGCGTGCTTGGTCCAGACCAATAAGTCTGCTGGAGAATTTCATTCATTCATTTTAAGACAAGAACATAGATATACAGTACAAGATGTGAATCTCTATAATAGGTTCCTGTCTAGTATCCTTAAGCTGGAGCTATACTCCTAAACCAGGACTAATGTATTCTGGAAAGTGTACAAGAGAATAACCAAACCGATATTTACAGAATTACAAATCCCAAAACTCCATATATATTGCGCATACTAAGTTTATGCTTTTAGTTGGATAGATGGAAAAAAATGCAGACCACAATCAAACACGAATATCAGCAATAGGACCCATATTGCTCCAATTGTCATGCGAGAAAGAGACGCTCTTTCCATGACCAACTCAGTAGCTGACCAAAGGCCTTGTCGGTTCTCTTATAACTTTACCAATTTTCTCCTGCTCCAAGGACTATTTCTTTGGGCCTTCAAGTACCATACACTCCTTTCTTTGGGACTATTTCAACCCGTATTGACTTTGGCACCCCGTGCTAAAGTTTCATTCTTTCCCCGCAAAACAGAACTGCGTCTCTGTTGCACCTGCTTTATGATCTTTTTTGGTCAAAACGATCACCGGATTAACTGCATAAGTGGTGAGATAATGAGATGTGTAGAATTTGATCCTGGCAGTGATTTTGTCCGGTTAAGGCACAACACTATCTCGTAAAAAGATTCCGAAAGATAAGGGGATGCCTGATATACCTGAGATAACGGGCAATTTTTGTCTTATAACATGTCCATAATTTGAAGTCAATAAATAAGCAAGCGAATCTTGATTACTCTCCTGAGCCCCTCGTGCTATGCTCTTAATTAGCTCGAGGTTGGCTCACCTTGACTGGAATATTAATCGTCAGCTCAAGCGCGACCCAAGCTTGATCGTCGAGATATTGAATCAAGCCAGCCCATTTGCTGCAAATATAACTTGGGAGTCAGCTAACCTACCCCTCTGTACTTGGGTGGGACATAGCTTAAGCAAGAAAAATAGTATTATACACGAAAAAGCAAGAAATAAGTAAAGAAATAAACAAAAGAAACACAAACGATAATTGTTAAGATCCAAAAAGAAGAAGAAGAAGCTAAATTACGAATATGAAAGTAAAAAACCTTAAAAAAATATCAAGAAAATAGACAGCATTCATTAAAAATAAAAGGAAAATATAAGGGAAAAAAGGGGGAGCAAATGAAAAGTAGATCCAGGCAAAGGTTAAAGTGTCCTGGCATGGTTTACACAAATGATGACATCTCAAATATTAGAAGGTTACAGCTATTTAACCCGTCAAATTCAAAAGGAGGGTCATCATGGTAAAGGTAACATTATGATATCAGAAGCTCTCTACTACCGAAATTTCGTGTAAACACATAACATCGATTCAACCTGAGAAAGTGTGATTGCAGAGACTGATGAATAGAGCTAGCTGCGGTTTTATCATCACGTTTACACATATCGTCTATAAATACTGAGACAATGACATGATTGCCGATTCGCCGCACCTGAGATTTGTGACAAAATGGAAAATGCAAAAAGAAGTGCATGATCATTTGTGCAGATACTGGATTAAATTTGTTGTTCAAAAGCACTTTGGTAGAAGTCTACTAGGTTGAAGATGTAAGTTTTAACACAATTAAGAAAATATTTATTCAAACAATTCATCAACTAATCAAGCCAACCTACTCTAAAGACATTAAGAAAATAATTCCTTCCCAAAAGAATTTCTAATATATTCCTCGTGACAATTTACAAATAGCCAAAAGAATTATTCCAGGCCATAACCCATTCAGACACATTCTATATAGAAAGAACACCGATAAGATAACCAAGGCTCCCTACATAGTCCTCCGAGCTTATCCCCAATATCAAAAGTGATTCTCCTGCGTAGCTAGTAGTTTATCTAGAAAATATATGCATAGTGTGAGCTACATCCCAATGAGCACAAGATCGTATAGTAAAATGAACTAATATTAAACAAATAAAAATACTTTTAAACAGCCAAGTAATTCATACACATACTACAAGCATACCCAATTCCGTTATTTAATTCACCGACACAAAACATTATACAATATATCTAAATATCTAAATTCATTCTTAAACAATCAGGGTGTGTTTGATTTTAGAGTTGAGTTTTGATTTTAATTGGATTGTAATGATTATATTGTTAAATTATGAGGAAAAGTATGAAAAAATAATGAATAATTGAGAAAAACTGATGATTGTGTAATGATTATGTTGTTGAATTATTGAAAAAGTAATGAATAGTTAAAAAAATTTAGTATTAAAAATTGAATTGAGTATAATAGAGTTATATGTTGGTTTATGTATGAGTTCACCTTTTTGACTTGTTGTATAATGAGTGGAGTTAAAGTTAAACTTAAAATCTTAAAATCATATTGCAAAATCAAACGGGCCATCAATGATCTTTATAGCCGCACAAAGATATTAGAACTAATCCTTAACCCAGCACCACATAACAAGTTCATACAAACACTTACCACACTAATCTCTAGTAAACAACACGACTTTTATGAAATAACTTCAGACAACCTCAACAATGATCAGATTTATTGCAATCAGACCAAACAAACAATATATAACACAATCAAACAACATAGCCATAGGGTCGCATTCCCTCGCGACAGAGTTAAGACGATATCGTGACCCCTCGCATCTCATCAATCTCAACTCCTCATATCAATTCCCATAAGAAGGGGTTGCCTACTATCCTCCGTTACTAGGAGTCTAGACGTCCATTTTATAACCCGTCGAAATAGCGGTCTAAGCATCCATTTTTGTATCCCGTCGAATCAGCGGTCTAGGCGTCTTTTTTTCATATCACACCGAATTAACGGTCTAGGGGTCCATTTTATATTCCGCCAGATCAGTGACCGATCATACCCCTATTTCTATTCCACCAGGTCCAGCGGTCCCATGGCTATAAACAAACAAGCAACATCAGCAATATATCAATCTCATCACAACCATACACACCTTTTAATATCACAATAACTCCAAACATATTATATCAATCATTATATGCTTCTACCACAACATCAAAGTCCATCACTTACCTTATATGCATATAACTAATCCATACACTCCATGCACTTATTTACTAGATAAAGCTCTTAAATTTATCACATGCCTCTTTAAAAAAAATCACATACCTTTGAGCAAACAACAAGGTAGAGTATAAGTCATAAGCTTAGAAGCTTAATACAATCAGCTTCCCCTAGTCGTTCTACCCCCATTCCATACTCTTTACTTCCCATCAGTATTCTCTCTGCGATAATAAGAACCAATCAATAACTGATTTATCTTATTCCTCAAATCATCATTTTAACTTCACAATTTCAAACAAGTAATTACAAAGATTAAATTGCTATGGCAGCTAGGCTAGTAAAAAAATTTATATCACCAAGCCCAATAAATCATTTCCATGCTATTAAACCACCGACCAACAACCTCCACCTTAATAACATAACTAACATTACCCAATTCTATAGCAGCAAAGGAAAGGTAAATAACTTGACAAAGCTCAACTTATATTAGTCATTTAACCACCGTTAGAAATCCTAAAATCAACTATTAAACCAACTTCAACTCAGCACCCAAACGTACTACTATTTTCTAACTTGCTAAATACAATAGGACTCAGTAATTAAAAGAGAAACCTAATCAGCAATACATACCCAAAACCCATCAATAAAGGATCACCATGTCAAGATCTTCCTCAAGGTGTTCTCCAATTTTCCTATCTCAATCTACCCTCAATTTTATCTACCTCGTTCCCCTCTCTATTCGGTTTATCCACCGCCGACTTGCTACTTTCCCATCCTTGGCTCTTTCATTTCTCTATCTCTTCATCGAGCTCAAGCTCGGGCTCTGGCTATTGCTAGCTCACTCTCCATCTCTACCATTTTCCAAAATCCATTTCAAGCTAAACTTCCCTCGACCTTCATCTCGAGCTCTCCACCTCTCCCGCGCTCTTTCTCATTCTCTCAAAACCGCCCTGCCTCCCTCTGTGTGTTTCTTCTTTTTCGGCCAAACAGGGAAGCCTTTAGACCAAAAATAAAATAAAAATGCAGAGATGAAGAAGGCGGTGGAAATTATGGGCTCAGGGGAAGCTATTTGGGCCATGTGGGCTCTAAATGTTTCTCAAGCCCACTCTTAACAATCTGCACTGTAATTATATATATATATATATATATATATATATATATAGCATATGTTTTCGTGTGCTAGAACGCCATCAACATAGACACACTATATATATGTACATACTATATGCATGAGTGTGTAAAAATACCAGGTCTCACGACTACATATTCAAAAACAAGAAAGGAAGCTCTCTCGATTTATCACGTCATCACTTATGTGTTAAGAAAAATTTTTGTCATTGATTATGCAGTATAATATATATTATTTCCATATGTAGCCCAACAAAATATAAACAATAGAATAAAATATGCAGTAAACTATTTATATTAGCTACTATTTGGGAAATTTCTTATATTATAGCAATCGAATTGTCGTTTATATAAATTGTAGCAGAATATAAAGTTGGAAACTAATATTAACGAGGGTTCATAATATTTATAGAGTTGCCATTTGCATTATGTGCAAATATATTCTTATAATATTAACTACAATCAAATTGTAGTTTATATAATATTATTTGTTTATAACATTGCAAAGGGAGAAGCAGCGCAGCCAAGAGGCATGCAAAGGGAGAAACAAAGGTAAAAAAATCCTTCTTTTTTTTTGTAACTTGCACTCGCCTAATCAAAAAAATTTCTATTTTCTTTTGCGAATTGAAGAAATTATTCTTTCATACTAAAATCATGTTTACGTGTAACATAAATTTTCTTACTTTTTAGTTACTTATATTTTTAACGTATAATATTATAGATTTTGAGGCACTACAATAGTTTATCACATGATAAAAGAATTGGGTCCTGAAAAAGACACATGAACAATTGGAGTGAGATTGTCAAGATTGTGGGATGCCGTGAACACAAAGACTAACAAAGTCATTAGTTTTGACATGATTTTCCATGATAAAGAGGTATATTTTGGTATTTTTGACTAATTATAATATTTTGAAGTACAAAACTTGATTATTTATTTAATTATGATTGTTTCTAAGGAAATCATAAATTTTTAATGCATGCAAGCATAAGAAATTCCCAGATGGATTTGTTCAGATAGTTACTTCGAGAAGGAGGTTTATACACCGTCAAAATTTTCAAGATAACTACATACAAGGAGATAACCTACTTGATATTATCATCGTCATCATCGTCGTCGCCGTCGTCGTCATCATCTTTGTTTAGAATTACTTTTTCATACTAATTCAAAAAGGCAATTTTTTTAGATACACACTAAAATATTATTAAAATTATTTGTTTTGTTTTGTCTATACTTAAGTTCTAATAACGTGTTCTAAATCTTATACATGAATCTTTTATTTTTTTTTTATCATCAATAATGTAGTAAAATATGTAGATTATATATATAGCCCAAGAGAATATATACAAAGGGGAAAAATATACAATAAACTACATATATACATTATGGAATATATAGATTATCTATAACATAATAAAGTTAAACTTAAATATAAAATAAATAAGATATATTATATAATAATTTTCTGCCATTTACATTCAACTTAAATATATTATACAACAGATAAAATAGATAACATATGCATATATAAAGTTTCCTTATTTAATGAAAATCAATATATCCCCAATAACATATATATATACCGGAACATATACATAGAATCTTCACTTTGAAAATATATATATTTGCAATATGCATCATAAATTGAGACTTAGACTACTATTATTGGTTATATATGTCGTTTATATCATATAGTGGAATTTAGAATATTATTTCCTAGGATAAAAAATTTCATTATATTGAATTTTTTATATTCGATAGGAAATTTTCTTATTAATCAGTATGACCTTTGCACTATATATATGGGTAAATTGCACTGGTGGTCCAAAATGTTTTATAAATGTTTCATGATGGTCTAAAAAGTTTTTTTCGCTACATGATGGTACAAAATGTTTCAAAAGTGTTTCATGATGGTACAAACAGTCAATTGGCCCTAACGCCGTTAACATTTTGCTGACGTGGCGCGTCCTATGTGTCACTTTTATTACATGGAATCAATTATAGTGCGCCACGTCATTTAAGAGAAAATAAAATTTTAAAAAGTCCAAAAAAATACAAAAATAATAAAAATACAAAAAAAGAGCAAAAATTTAGAAAAAATTTAAAATTTTGAAAATTTTGAAAATTGAAAATTTTAAAATTTTTTTAATCTTTTTAATTTTTTAAAATTTTTTTAAATAATTTTTTTATTTTTAAAAATAATTTAAAAATTTTTTAAGTCATTTTTTTTTCTTTTCCTTTCCTCTTCCCCCTTTCCTTTCCCTGTTCCCTTCCCCGTTTCCCCTTCTTTTTCCCCTTTTTTCCCTTTCCCCTTCTTTTTAGCCTTCTTTTTAAAAGTTTTAAATTTTAAAATTTTTCGAATTCTTTGAAACTTTTTCGGCCACATCAGCAAGGAGGTGACACGTAGTAGCCACGTCAACGTCGGCTTGACGACGTCAAGCTCGAGTTGACGATTTGTACCATCATGAAACACTTTTGAAACATTTTGTACCATCATGTAGCGAAAAAAACTTTTTGGACCATCATGAAATATTTGTAAAATATTTTGGACTACTAGTGCAATTTACCCTATATATATACACATATATTGTACATGTTTGTTTGATATGCTGACACCAATATCTTACACCAATTTGGTCAATTCCTAAGACTTCACCTGTATCTCACTAGACTTCGTCAGGTTTCTCGAAATCCATAATTGTCAAATTCATCTATTTTTTTTATAAAAGTAATTCCTTTTGGATGTTATCTTTTTAATGGATGTTAATTTGTTTAGTGTGTTTATTATTTGCTTAGAACTATATATTTGCATGAAAAATTTTCTATATCATTTATTTTATACTGTATACTTTAATAGATGTTAAGATGGTACAATAGCTCATCATATACTAAAAGAATTGGGACCGGAAGAAGTAACGAAACTATCAATTTTAATATAATTTTCCTTGATAAAGAGGTAGACTTTCCATATTTGACTAAGTATATTATTTTGTTAATAAAAGATAAATTATTATATATTTATTGTTTATAGCGAAATTAGCATAAAAAAGCCTCAGATTGATTTGTTTTGGGCCTTATTTTGAGAAAAAAAACTTATACACAATTAATAATTTCAAGATAATTACATCATTTCGAAGTATCGTCCAGATAATGTTAAAGTAAAGATATCGTTTTTGTTTAGTCGATGTTAATGATTTTTGGTAATTTATTGATATTATTAAGATAATTCATTCGGTTTTAACTACATTTTATTTATGAATCACGTGTAAAATTATTTAGATTAGTTGCAACAAAAATTATGCAATTGAACCCGCTCAAAGTGGGTCATCAACTAGTTTGGCTATAAAACTCACTGTTCTTCACTCCGTGATAAGCAACTTATGCCAGCTGGACCTGTGAGCCTATTTTATTGGCCTGCGAGCTGTGCTTTGTTGGGTTTCTTTTTGGGTTAAGTAGGTTTTATCTTCTTTTGAAGTTTGTGACATCTTGTTGGGCCGGGGAGTGTTGTGTGAGAGATCTAGCTGTAGCCCAGTCTGCATTAGTCTTATGATGCATTGAGTTATAATGAAAGAAACGTTAACAGATTAAAAAAAAAAAAGAAAAAAAAAGTAGTGATAAATCACATAGGCGGGGTTTTCTGAAATATAGGGAATGATGAATTTTTTATAATTTTCTTTCAAATTATGCACGCGGTGCGCTAGTCACCCTCTAATATATAATATTGATGCAAAAGACTCATACCCATATAATACGTTTCACCCTCTATACTCTTGATCAAAATTTCAAGTATTACCGAAATGGTTGCGTGAAGAATGTACTTAGTATAGCTGCAGTTGATGAGAAGTCAATTGTCATCTCTCTCGGATAAAATATATGATGGTTAAGTACACTGGAAAAAATATATATAATGGTAAAAAATCCTTTTTTTTTAAATCTTTTTTTCTTTTTTTTTTGCCAATGGCCTATCTGTGCACATCTGGAATGATCCTTGGGTTCCTAACCTTCCTGGCTTCAAACCTGATTGCACCCCTTCCTGCTCATACCCACCTCCTTGGGTGTGCGGCCTGTTCATTCCAGGCACTCAGAGTCTGGAACCTGCCTCTCCTCAGGTCTTCCTTTTCCCCTAGCACAGTTTGCTGCTATCTCCTCGATGCAACCAAACTCTCACCTTGCTCATGATACTATTGCCTGGCTCGGCTCTTCCAATGGAGTTTTCTCCACATCGTCAACCTATTTTCTGGATCAAAATCACAGGTTTCCCAAGTCTCCTCTTAATCAGAGAGAATGGCGTGCTCTTTGGAGGTTGAATGTACATGAATGACACAAGCTTCTCTTGTGGAAGCTAATTTGGAACAGCCTCCCAACCCGCAAATGTTCTTGCTGCTAGATTCCCCATTGATGACACCTCATGCCCTTTCTGCCATCATACCACCGAAACAATTGAACATCTCTTCCTTCACTGCCCTTTTGCCTCAATAGTCTGGGCATCCCTTGAGTTTCCTATAAGCTTCGCCCATCTGCTTCATCTCAACATGTTGGGCTGGCTGAAACTTCTTTTGGGTTTTAACATTGCCTTGAATATTCCCAGGAATCTACACCACGAGTTCGTTATACAGGCAATGGTCTGCTTTGGATCATATTTGGCAGCTCAGAGATGAGGTCGTTCGATCCTCAGTCTATCCAAATACCCAAGATGCAGCGAATGCCATCAACAAGAGGTCCCAATGATTACGAAGATGCTCGGCTCCACAAGACCATCTCTGCTGGTCTTCCTCGAAACATCAGCTCTCAACACCTCATCTTCTCATCTGATGTGGCTATCACTGCTGCCATCTCCTTCATTTCTGCTATCTGCTGCGACTCTAGAGGGAACCTACTATTCGCTTGGGGATCCATCTCGAATTCCACTGATCCATGTGCTGCAGAAACTGAGGCGGCTCTTTTTTCTATCTGTTGTGCTCAGTCTCTCAATGTGGAGCACTTATGTCTAGCAGGCGACTCAAAGGACAACCATTGAAGGCGTCCTTACTGCTCATACAGCTCGGGCTGCACAGTCCCAGCTCCATGGAATTAAATAGCGGTCTGTAGCGGCTGCTACGGCCACTACGTAATGGTATCGTGACCACAGATACCACTACTAGGCGATTTAGCGGAGATATTTTTATACTGCGTAGCGCCGCTACATAGCGGCTGTGGCAAGGAAGATGTTGGAGAAAAAGTCATGATGTGAGAGGACACAATGTCTCATATCTGTTGAAAAGAAAAAAATTGGGAAGTTTATAAAAGACAAAGGCCTAGTAACCCATTAGCTTAAGCTTTTGGGTTGCATATGGGTTCAAGTCCGAATTATGCCCATTTTAATTTAAAAATTTATCCAACTAATATTAGAACCCATGGTTATAATCCTGGGCATGTAAGGCCGCCTTAGTGTGGTGTATTGTGTGTATGCACGGGTCTGTATGACCCGTAGGCTCGAGTGTAAGCGTAGCCTGCGTCTCGAGCAGGCACCCGTTGTATCCGATGTCGGGACTTCGAAGTGAGGGCGGGTGTGATTAAGTAGTGTGTATACACAAGTGGTCCCGTCGATTGGTTTAAGTCACGTGGCTCGTGTAAAACAACACGATACCACGTGAGGACGAGATGTTAGAGAAAAAGTGATGATGTGAGAGGATATAATGTCTCACATCGGTTGAAAAGAAAAAAATAAGGAAGTTTATAAAAGACAAAGGCCTAGTAACCCATTGGCTTAAGCTTTTGGGTTGTATATGGGCTCGAGTCCGAATTAGGCCCATTTTAATTTAAATATTAATCCAACTGAAAATCATGGTTGTCACTGGAAAATTGCGGTTGTAACGAGGAAAATCGCGGTTTGTTGCAGCCGCTGCATTGGAGTGTTTTTTTTTTTTACCTCATAGTCTCGGAAAATCCTGTCCTTGACGGTTGCGTAATACCGCTAAATCCGCTGCCGTGACCGTTACGAGCTGCGACCGCGATTTAATTCCTTGCCCAACTCTCTCCTTTGTTTTCTATTATGCTTAAGGATCTTTCTTTCTTTTCTTCTTGGCAAGCTTTGTATATACCCAGGGCCGAAAACTTTATTGCCCGCAACATTGCCAATGGGACCTCTTTTTGTAATGTCAGTGTCCCTATTCCCATCTCTTCCAGTCCCAACTCGATTCTTGCAATGGAAGGGGAGATGTAATATCGTCCACCGACTTGTTGTTGACGTTTCTATTGAAGTAACGACCTTTCGAGCAAAAAAAAGGGGTGTTCTTTTCATTTTCTTTTTCTTGTTTCAATTATTGGACAAGGACAGAGGAAAATCACCGCTAATAGTTTTCAACGAAAAAAAGAATCACCGGTAAACTAAATTTTATGACAAACCAAATTCAATTGTGAGTCTCATACACCAGCTCTTAAATAATAGAAATAACGAGTCTTAAATTGGAGAACATCGAAGATCGGGGATCTCTATTCTTTAGTGGGCTGACTAGGCTCGAAATTAGATTAATCGAGGCCTATTGACTTTAATATACTAGGATGCAGACAAAAAAAAAACGAAAACACTATTTTTGTTAGGTTAAATGTCCAAAAAAAATACAAACATTTCTTTTTTTTATGTTTTATCACAAACTATATTTTTTTGGTAAGAAATACACGAATTTTCATTTTTTTCGTCCCACTTAGCATCCGTCCAAATTTCCGTCAGTTTTGCTGACATGACTGTTAACAAATGATGCGTGGCAAATGGTCATTAATGGTGATTGAAGTGGTGAGCCACATTATCAAAAAAATATTTAAAAAATTGAAGCTTGGGCACCCGGAGGTATGGAGGAAGGCGGCTACCTACATAACTGACACCCATGAAACTTTATCGGAGAGGTCATCGACCCCTTTGTGTGCTTTGGTCAAAGCACAGAGGTCTCAATCGAGGCCTTTAGGATTCGATCAAACCAGCACAGGACTTGATCAAAGCCTTGAAGTCGTATTAGGCTTGATCGAGCCCTCTGTCATGCACACAGAGGGCTCCATCAAATCCCATGGGACTTCAATAGAGCCCCTGGCACTTTGTCTTTGCCATTATCTTTGGTCTCTCTATTGATTTTCTTTTTCGAGCACAATGTCAATGGCCATCTGTGATGCTTCGTGAGACCTTTGTGCACAAAGGGATTGAGCTGCGATGATCGAGCCCTTTAGGGCTTTGATCGAAGCCGGAGATCAAGCCCTGTGTGGTTTTGATCGAATCCTAGAGGACTCGATTGAGACCTATGTGCTTTGATCAAAGCACATAGAAGGTTCGATGGCTTTTTCGATGAAGCTTCATGGGCGACAGCTATGGAGGTCGCCGCCTTCCTCCTTACCTTCAGCTGCCCAAGCTTCAACTTTTTTGTTTTAATAATAACGTGGCTCACCACATCAATCACCATTAGTGGAAATTTGGACATATGCTAAATGGGACCAAAAAAATGAAAGTTTGTGTATTTCTTAACCAAAAAATATAGTTTGTAATAAAACGTAAAAAAAATGTAAAGTCAGCAATTTTTTTGGACATTTACCCTGATTTATTAAACAATTACAAGAATGTCCCATGCATGGAGTAATCTTTCAGGAAGAGAAATTTTAAGAATACCAGGGTGATTTGCAAATTGCCCCAGAATTAATACCATGGGGGATAAATTGCAACTTGCCCGGGAGTTTAAGGCTGACTGGGTAATTATCGCAAAGCTGTGTTAAACCAATATTGAGCATATTCAACGGGTATTTTAGGGGAGCCATAGCTCCTGTGTCACACAAGTCACATGTAAAAAAAATTCGAGTTTCAGACCCAATCAACTATACCCAATAATTAAGTATGCTGAAATTTTTAAACTTTATGAATATCTTTATTCGCATTTTATATTGAAAAATGAAATATGTTTCGTATTGCTTCTTGGTTGGACAAGGTTCAAAGGTTGAGTGAGTTTTGAATCGCTGGTAGTGACAGCTCTGAGGGGAAAAGTGTTCTGTCATCTTAGAGACGATCAAATTGTTCGTATTCTTCGACAGTCGACACGACCAAAACTGTTAAAGGTGTCTTGCATCATGCCTGGAAGATCCGAGAGACTCAAAGACTGAAAAACCAGAAAACGATGATGAAAGATCAACTGAAGACAAGGATGAAGTTCGACAGTTTGCGCCGCAGCACAGAAAGTGATGCTGCAGCACTGCCCGAGTACAGAATTTTGAGCACTCTGCTGGTGCCGCAGCGCAAAACAGGATGCTGCAACACTGGTCGCTGAGCGAAATTTTGTAGTGCGAGATTATGTTTCTGTTTTAGTGCAATTTCGTTGTAACTCGGAGATATCTTTTTAGATGGTCTTGATATATCTTTATAATAAATATTATATGATATATTGTTGGAGATATTTAGGATATTTATCTGATACTATGAGTATGACTATTGTGATCTATAAATAGGGGAAGAGCATTAGAAGACAATTACGTTGGGTGAATCACGTGTAATCTTCTTTAGAAGTTCTCGGGCTATTATCTTGGAGCTTTAGGATTTATAAAGTTAGAGAGTTGCGAGAATTGAGAGGCTTGAGTGGCTCTTCTCGAATTGGTCTTGTAAGGGGGTTGAGAAACACATGTGCGATATTTGTTGTAATCTCATATTTTCGATCTAGTGAACACTCCTACTTTGTCCGTTGATGTTTTCCTCACCTTGAGAGTTTTATCACATATATTTGGTATTGTTTATTTTTCGATTTCTCATTATTCTAATCTCGTTCAGGCATCTTGTCAGGAAAAAAACTTTATATATATGTATAATTGGGCAAACAATATATATTCTGCGAGTTAGAAGATTGCACTTTTCCACTATGGATTGAATTCGTTAAATTTGACATGCATGATCCGGAACATTGATATAGCCATGACAATGCAATTCTAAAAATACTGACATAACCATAATAGAAGTGTTAGTTTAAGAGTAGGTTACTCACCTTGACAAGATCCTAAATGTTAAAATATCGAAAACCGATCATTTTCTATTGTTCTAAAATTTCCCTTAACCCCCCCCCCCCCCCCCCCCCCCCCCCCCCCCCCCCCCCCCCCCCCCCCCCCCCCCCCAACAAATATCGTAACTTCTCACTCTCTGCTTACGTTCTTATTTGAAAATGAATGAAAGGAAGTAAAATGGGCTTTTATAGAAAAGTCAGGCGTGTAAGAAGCATGAGCTGGAGGTGAAAATTGATTAGTGGCAATGAAATTGACTAAGTAAAAGAAATACTTGACACATGTAAAGCTTTCAAATTTTATCTTTTCATATAATAACTAAACACATATACATATACTTACATATAATCTGATTTGAAGAATTTGGGCGTAAGAAAGTATTAGACGAGGTAAAACAAATACGTGTATACATAGCATATATAAGAAAAAGTGATATAAGAAAGGTTGGGATATTACAAAACAGGACTATCACGTCTGCCAGAGCTAAAGAGTTTGTGGAATGTTGACAAAGAAGATGGAATTATCAGCTTTGGAAACCTGAAGGAGGCACGCGTCAGTGAAGGCCCGAAACTCGGAAGTCTTTTGCCAGCCTCTATTGCCAGTGGTCTTGCCAAACTTGAGAGCGTGAATATAGTGGAGTGTGGTTTAGAATGGATTGTTGCTAAAGGAGACGAAGTAATTGGTAGATTTGTGTTCCCAGAGGTTGCCTTCTTGAAGCTTTGCGGGTTACTGAAGCTCGAGGGTCTCTACCCCCCAGAACATGCTAAAAGAGTTGGTGGTGCATGGATGCAACAAAGTGGAAGTATTTGCTCAGGAAAACTGGAATGCCGAGGGTTTTTGCGAGGTCTCTGCCAGGTCGCCACTTTTCTTGGTTGACAAGGCAAGCATTTGCTTCAGTTTACTCTGTTTTACTTCTCTTGTAAATCCATCGACTCTTCTGATACTGGAGAAAAGACTGATATCACGCATAACGTTCCAGCCCATTTAATAAGAGGAAACCATGAAAATGAAGTACATTTTCTCTTAGAGAGACAATCCTTTCTCCTGTTGTTGAGCAAATCCTGGAAGTTTACACTGATCAAACAAAAAAAAAATCGTAGAAACTTAGAATTTTATTTACCCAAAAGAATGCAAAAGTTTGGAAGAATGTCAGACTGTAATTAGAGGGTTCGACTGATCTTGAGATGTGGTGTCGCCAATTCACCGACGAACCTTTTCCCAATTTAAAGAATTTGGAGATAAGTAACTCGAAAGATTTGTCGGTCGATCACGTTGTTCAATTCCTACAGAGATTGCACAAATTAAAGAAACTAGTCCTAAGCAAATGTCGCTTCAAAGATGTTGAGCTGCATGAAGGATCAGGGGTCGAAGGACAAACTGGAACTGGGGTCGACGGACAAACTGGAATCACAGGAAGAATCATTGTGTATTTAGTTTTAGAGTTAAGTAGAGTTGATGTTTGATGTTAATTGGATTGTAATGATTGTGTTGTTAAATTATGAGAAAAATTAATGAATAATTAAGAGAAAATGATGATTGTGTAATGATTATATTGTTGAATTGTTGAAAAAGTAATGAATAGTTGAGAGAATTTAATATTAAAAATTAAATTGAGTATAATGGAGTTGTATGTGAGTTTATATATGAGGCCTACCTTTTTTAATTGAAAGATTTGATTTTTGTTATGTAATGAATAGAGTTAAAGTTAGAGTTAAAATCTTAAAATCAGATTGCAAAATCAAATGGGGTTAGAGATTGTGGAAATAACATTGGCGCCTGAAGAGAAAGAGCTCGTGCAAGAAAGCCCTAAGAACGTCGCAATTCTGCAACTGAAAGTCCTTGAAGTATTGGAGTGTCTAGGTGTAATGGGCTTGGATCAATTGCCATTTTTGTTCCAAGGCTTGACGGTTTTGAAAGTACCGGCTTGTCAGGAATTGCTTTGTCTTATGGCATCCTCAACCGTAAAAAGTCTAACACACATAATATACCAAACGGCTAACTTGATCGTTGGAGAGGGAAATCGGGAGACACTCTCGACTCTCCCCTTTTGCAGGTATTCGGAGCAAAGACTGAATCTCGAAGACATCGGGCCTACACCCTAACAGCCCCCAACCATTAAGAGCACAATCACCACCTTAGCCTCTTCCATGATCTCATTCTCCCGACTCAACAAACATCAATACCCATAATAAAATTAAGAGCAAGATTCTTCGCTACCCAAATGCACAGATTTTGAGCTTAATTGTCAAGTTCTCAGGAAACGATGGAGCATGAAAGCTTGATCTGTCAATAACACTGAAGGTTACATATATACAGATTACATCGAAACAGAAGGCCTCAGTAACTGTCGACTAAATCTCCTAAAATAAGGAATATCTCTGGCTGCCTAACTATAGATATTATGCAGCAGTAAAACTTATATTTACAACTCCTCAAGTTGGAGCATGGAGGTTACAAATGCCCAACTTGCATAGTAAGAATGAAAACTGATCTTTGCCAAGAGCCTTGGTGAAGATATCGGCCAATAGAAGACGTGTAGAGACATGAGAAGTAGAGATAGCAAGAGACAGAATGTGTTGACGGATGAAGTGGCAATCAATTTCAATATGCTTTGTCCGCTCATGAAAAACCGTGTTAGTTGCAATATTAAGTGCAGCTTGATTATCACAGTAGAACTGCATAGGATGTTGTAAATGGACGCCCAAATCAGTCAATAAACTGCATAACCATAAGAGTTCAATAGTGGCAGCAGCCATAGCCCTATACTCAGCCTCGGCGGAAGGGAGAGAAACATTGGTTTGTTTCTTCGTCTTCCAAGAGATTGGACTTCCTCCTAATAAAACAAAGTAACCGGTAATGGAACCCGGGTGAGAGGACATGTAGCCCAGTCGGAATCGCAATAAGCTATTAGATTCAAAGAAGAAGGCTGCAATAGAATCCCTTGTCCTGGAGCATGCTTAAGGTAGCACAACACTCGGAGAGCAGCATACCAATGAGCCTGTCTCAGATTTTGCATATATTGAGATAGAATATGCACAGAATAACAAAATAAGGCCTGGTTATGGTTAAATAGATATGGAACTGGATCAGAAAAGAAAGAACTCGAGTCTTCAGAAAGCCTGTGTTGTTGCTCAATCAAGAAGTAAGCAGGCTTGCAACCTAACATGCCGCACTCCTCAAGGATGTCAAGAACATACTTGCACTGATTAAGGAAACGACCTGTAGAAGTAAAGTCTCTGCAACTTCGATTCCAAGAAAATATTTCAGAGGAACGAGGTCTTTAACCCAAAAGCAAGTATTGAGATATTGCCTAAACATGGAGCAATGAACGGAGTCATTCCCGACCAGCAAGAGATCATCAACATAAACGAGCACACCAAAAAAAACCGAGCCCCTAGAGAAGACAAATAAGGGATGATCCGCTCTAGATTGACAGAAACCATAAGCTAAAAGTGATTGAGCAAACTTCGAATACCAGTTACAAGAAGCCTAGTGTAACCCATAGAGCGACTTTCGTAATCTACAAACCAAACTCGGGGCAGCAGAATAACCTGGTGGCAACTACATATAAATCTCCTCATCTAAATCACCATGAAGAAATGCATTATGAACATCCATTTGATGAATTTCCCAACTCTTCGCAACAGCTACTGTCAAAAGGCACCGAACAATAACTAATTTGGCAACAAGAGCAAATGTCTCGTTGAAATCAAGACCTTCAATCTGAGTAAATCCTTTTGGAACCAACCGGGCTTTATAACGTTCAACACTGCCATCAGCTTTACGTTTAATTATAAACACCCATTTGCAGCCCACTGGATGCTTACCTGGCGGCAGTTGTTGCAAAGTCCACGTGCCATTGAGTTCAAGAGCGTGAATCTCCACCTTCATAGCAACATGCCAACAAGGATCCTGGGCAGCTTCACGATATGTCCTGGGCTCGACATTAGAATCCAAAGCAGATGGATACGTAAGATGTGGATCAGAAAAACCAGAATAAGCAACAAATCTCTCGATAGGGTGCCACGTACCTGAGGAAGTCGATGAAGGAGGTGAGCTGGAGGACGGGGGGGTTAAGCGGGCTGCGTGAACTGTGGGAACAATAAAATCCTTGAAGTGGCCAGGAATTCTGCAATTCCGAGATGAACGACGTAGAGAAGGTCCGGTAGGATCAGAAGGGTCTTCATCACTCAAAGTATCATCAGACTGAGAGTGCTCAGGAGAAGAAACAGTCTGCTGTACAGATGAAACAATCTGCTGTACAGATAAGTCCATGCTCGCCTGACTGCTAGACTGAACAGAGGAGGCTGAACTCTGCTGTTCTGTGGAAATTGGTGAAGGTGCTGACTGAGACGAGCTGTCCCGAATCAGTACACCGTGCAGAGACGCTCCTTGAGGCTGAGCCGGAAGATTAGGGTCGGAAGGAGATGCCTCTTGAAGCTGTACTGAGTCCCCTGTATCAAGAAATAATGGATGAGCTAAGTCTGCACTGCCATTAAGCTTGGAAAAAGGAAAAACATCTTCGCAAAATTTGACATCACGAGAGACTAGTATCTCTTGAATCTTCAAGTCATACACTCGCCAGCCCCTTTTACCATATTGATATCCCATAAAAATACACCGTCGCGAGTGAGCTTCAAACTTATCCTTATTAAGTGGTCGATTGTGCGCGTAACAAAGACAACCAAAAGTGCGAATGTGAGTAAAATCTGGAGCTTTCCCAAACAGCATTTCATAAGGTGTTTTACCCGACAAGAGAGCAGATGGCTTATGGTTGATTAAGTGAACGGCAGTGACCAATTCCCCCCAAAATTTTGTAGGAAGCGGATCTTGAAAGAGCAATGCTCTAGCAACATTGAGAATGTGTCGGTGCTTCCTCTCCACCCAACCATTTTGTTGCAGTGTATCTACGCAGGAGGTTTGGTGCAAAATGCCACGATTAAGAAGGAAATACTGCAAATCCTTGGACAAGAATTTCACGCCACTATCACTTCGAATAACCCAAACCTTTCGATCAAATTGAGTATTTTCCAGGTTGCAAAACCCAATAATGTGTCGTCAAGCATCAGATTTGTGACGGAGTAAAGATAGCCACACGCCAGAACTATAGTCATCAACTAATGTCAAGAATAGTGTGCTCCAGAGATAGAAGTCATTTTATACGGACCCCAAATGTCACAATGTACCAGATCAAATAAACCATCCACTTTATTCATAACAATTGGAAATGTATCACGTGTTTGCTTAGCACGAAAACAAACATCGCAACTCTTATTGACATTCTCTCCTAAACACAATGCGGAATTCTTGTAAATAACTCAATGCAACGGGTGCTCCTCGAGGCGCGGTCCTGTATGAGGAAAAAATTCGAGAGAAATGTCACATAACAATTCAAATCAACACACCGAGAGCAAATCACAATTAAAGTCCGGCACCAAACTCTCCCTGATCAACCCCGAGATCAACCCTCCCTGTCTTCGTGGCTGGGACAGTGCTTCCATTCGGTATGTGTATCGGAATTGGCTTATCAAGATTGCTCCACTCAGCAAATAAATTCAGATTGCTTGTCATGTGCCTAGCAGCGCCACTATCAATAGCCCATTCAACAGACAGTGTGATGAAAGTATTACCAGAGTGTGGTACAGACTCTTCTTCAGTGCATGTAACAATGCTCAAGAGACACTGAAATTCTGCATCCGACAACTGAGCTAAAGTGGTTCCTCGATTCTGGCTGGTACTTGAAATATTGCTTGATGCTTGGGCAGAGTTTGCAACCGGTTCAGGCTGTGCTATCGCTGCAGTTTGCTTCAGCTGTGGTGTTGAAAAAGATTTCCCAGCAGGCTGCCCTGTAAAGTTCAAGGAATATCCCCCTTTTGCTCGTTTACCCATTCTGCTGCTCTCGGTTTTGCTCCCAATGAGGCGGATATCCCACCAGCCTGTAACAGTTAGGTCGAATGTGACCTTCCTTTCTGCAGTAATCGCAAGTCGGTTTGCCTCCTGGCGAATAGCATAAACCCGCGGGTTTGACACATTGCCCACCAGTTCCCTGAGCAAAAAATGCAGGTACAGACGAAGATTTTGTATCAAAAACACAAGAAGCAATGTGTTGCTGCTCTTCAAGAGAAACCATAGCATAAGCTTGATTCAGTGTAGGCATGGGATCCTTGCACAGATAATAACCTCACTGTCCCGTATATCTCGGGATTGAGACCCAGAAGAAACTGGTGCACCTTCTCCTTTTCTCTTTGTGCTGTCCAAGCCGCAGCTGATCCACAAGTGCAGGAAGGAATATCGAGGAAATTCTCGATTCATCATAGAGCCTCTTCAGCTTCGAATAATAGTCAACAACAGCAGAATTCTCCTGTCGTAGGAGGCAAATCTCGAACTTTCAGTTGAAATATCTGAGTCTCATTGGCCTGGGAAAATTTCTCCTAAAATTTCTCCTTGAGATCATTCCATACAGTCTTCGCATCCTTCGCATAAACAACAGTTGCTTGAATGTTTGGCTCAAGCGCATTCTAGTGCTCCCCTGGTCGCTTGATGGTCCCACCAATAAATCCAACCTTGTTCTTCACCCGAAGCGCAATCTTCCTGGTGCCAGACCAAGTAAGATAATTGGTCCCATTGAGCTTGCAAGAAATCGACGTAATCCCAGTGTTCCCTGTGTTGTTTGATGAACCCAGGGCATAGGCGGAAGGCAATTTACCCTTGTCCGTCATGGCTCACGAAGAAGGCAAAACCACGAAAGAAAAAGAATCAAATAAGAGAGACGATACTCCTGGATCGGAGCTCTAATACCATGTCAAGTTATCAAGAAACATAGGAGCATGAAAGCTTTGATCTGTCAATAACACTGAAGGTTACTTATATACAGATTATATGGAAATAGAAAGCCTCAGTAAATGTCGACTAAATCTCCTAAAATAAGGAATATCTCTAACTGCCTAACTATAGATATTACATAGCAGTAAAACAGATATTTACACTCCGTAATATTAAGCGACATAAATGATGAGTTAATAAAAGATCTACGCAAAACCGAAGTGTCAAGTGCAAGAGGGAAGTTACTCAGAGGATGTACAAGCCGCTTCACGGAAACGGGCTTTGAGGCGGCCATGCATGGAACCTCGCCATCGTGCTACTGGGACTTACCGAGACATGCACTGAGGTTTTCGGTGGCGACTCGACGGGGAAGGAAGAGAGGCTCGGGAAAAAATACCAGAAGTAGAGCTGCCTACGGCCGCTTTTGGGAGGGGCATAGCTCGTCGCTGCCATTGGACCTCGACTATCATTCACGAGGGTGAGAGCAAAGGGTGGTAGTGGACTGGCAGTCATGAAGGAGGCGGTGGCAGCGGAGGTGGTGTTACGCCCTGGTCCTTTTTCTTTAACTTTCTTTTTCTTTTTATTTTCAATTCAATTAAATATATGTGGACCATTTTGCACTTTAAAAAAAGTCATATGAGATGCTTGTGATTTTTTTCAACCAAAACAGTGGCCGGAAATTAAATTGATATGGGTGCATAGTGCTTATTTTTTAATAGATCAGAGGGTAACATATAAATTTTCAAAGGCTAGGGAGCAATGTGCAACTAGGCCCAAGGGTTAGGAGATAAACTGCATTTTACTCTAATTTTTATGTATAATGAAAGGGAATCTATATATATATATATAAAAGCAAGAACGAGATGAGCCCTAGATGAGTTCATAATACTTGATTTTTTAATGAAATTTTCTCGATTTTTTAATTTTTAATTTTTAAATTATTTTCGATTATAAATTATCAACAAAATCTTCCGAATTATTTTCGATTATAATCGATTTTTTTATTTTTAAATTCTAAATTATTTTCGGTTACAAATTATCAACAAAATCATTTGATTTATTTTCAGTTATAAGATCCATTTAAAAAACATACCAAAAAATCTTTTGGTATAGTAATCCCAATTGAAGGTAATACGATCGAATTATATTCAGTTATATAATTTTCCAAAATTATAAAAAAATCATATTATATTTTTTTTTAGACTAGTGAGAGAGCACGTGCGTTGCACGTGCTTCGACTTCACAATCATGCTGGTATAATCACATTTCATAGGTAGTGGGAACGATATCGGCATGTACTTTAATTGAATCATCTATGTAATTCGGCATGGTTGGATTATTTATATATATATATAAATTGTAACATCTAATATAATTAACTGTTGGGAAGGGATGTACTCAACCAAACAATAACGCAGCGATTAATCTTCCTCCCCTTCTAGTGTAATCGAGATAGGAACTAATCAAATCAACCAACAAGCAGTAAAGTAAAAGAACACCAATAATTTTACGTGGAAAACCCCGATGTGGGGAAAAACCACGGGACCAACTCCGAATCAACGATCCACTATGAATGAAGGTTATACAATGTCTTTCATCAAGGGTAAACCCTTGGATCACCAAACTCAAGAAAAACACTCTCTTGGATCACCCAAATACTAAATTCGTCACCCACACCGGGTGGTTCACAAAATCAGCTGAAACAGCACCTACAGAGCTCGAATAGAAATTCTGACCGTTCAGAAGTTAGCCCCACGTGTTGTGAAGCTGCTGTCAAAATTTCGTCCCAATCGGAGTTCGTTTGATGTCCCGATCGAGGTTTGATCTCCAGCTGCGCGCTGCCCCTGTTTAGCCGATTTTGCTCTGTTCTTTTGTTGCTGCTTCTGCTGATCTGCTGCTTCTGTCTGCTGCTGCCGCACGTCCACTGATCTGCAGCTGTTCTGCTGCTATTTATTCCTCAGCTAGTTTGCTGAAATATTAACCCTAACAAAAATGGGTTCTTGGGCCTATTAAAGCCCGATAAAAGCCCAATACAATTTGAGCCAAACTTCCTCCAAATTGGAGGGATACCCAACAAACTCCCCCTCCCGACTATTTGGAGGCTTCAAGCATACCGGCTATACTTCGGCAAACATGAAGTTTCTCCCTAGCGAGAGGTTTTGTCATCATATCAGCTCCATTCTCATCGGTGTGCACTTTGTCTAGCTTCACCAGCTTGGACTCCAACACATCTCTAATCCAATGAAACTTGATATCGATATGCTTCGACCTCGAATGGAAAGTGGGATTCTTGCAAAGATGAATTGCGCTTTGACTATCACAGTGTAGAACATACCTTTCTTGCTTCAAGCTCAACTCCTGCAAAAACTTTTGCAACCACAACATCTCCTTGCAACCTTCGGTCACCGCAATGTATTCGGCTTCCGTTGTAGACAAAGCGATGCACTTTTGAAGCCTTGACTGCCATGAGATAGCTCCCCCTGCAAAAGTCATCAAGTATCCCGAAGTGGATTTCCAGGAATCAATATCTCCTGCCATATCCGCATCCGTATAGCCCACTAACTCCGGCTTACCAGTGCCAAAGTGTAAACACACCTTGGATGTTCCTCTGAGATACCTCAGAATCCACTTAACTGCATTCCAATGCTCTTTCCCCGGATTGGAGAGAAAACGACTAACCACACCAACAGAATGAGCGATATCTGGTCTTGTACAGACCATGGCATACATCAAACTTCCTACAGCTGATGAGTAAGGAACTTTCTTCATCTCTTCTTTCTCCTTCTCACTTGTAGGACATTGCTTCGAGCTAAGTTTGAAATGAGAAGCAAGTGGTGATGAAACTGGTTTAGCATTACCCATGTTGAACCGATCCAAAATCTTCTCGATGTACTTCTCTTGAGAAAGCCAAAGTTTTCCACTTGATCTGTCACGAGAAATATGCATCCCAAGGATCTGCTTTGCCGGTCCCAAATCCTTCATGGCAAAGGACTTGCTGAGCTCTTTCTTCAACTCTGCAATCTTGCTCATATCATGACCGACAAGCAACATATCATCCACATATAACAGTAAAATGATAAAATCACCATCCGAGAATTGTTTCACGAACACACAATGATCTGAAGTTGTCCGTGTGTAGCCATGGCTCAACATGAAAGAGTCAAACTTTTTGTACCACTGCCGAGGTGCTTGCTTAAGCCCATACAAGCTCTTTCTCAGCCTGCACACCAAATGCTCCTTACCTTTAACTCGGAATCCTTCAGGCTGCTCCATATATATTTCTTCCTCCAAGTCACCATGCAGGAAAGCTGTTTTTACATCGAGCTGCTCGATCTCCAAGTTCAGACTAGCTGCCAGTGCGAGAACAACTCGGATCGATGACATCTTGACAACGGGCGAGAAGATCTCCTCGAAGTCAACTCCTTTCTTCTGGTTGAAACCTTTCACTACCAGCCGAGCTTTGTATCGAGGTCGCGAGTTCTCTGTCTTCAACCTGTAGACCCATTTGTTCTTCAATGCTCTCTTACCTTGCGGTAGCTTCACTAGGTCATACGTGTGATTTTCAGACAAGGAGTTCATCTCCTCATTCATCGCCTTCAACCAGTGCTCCTTGTGCTCATGTGCCACAGCTTCATCATAGCACTCAGGTTCTCCCCCGTCAGTCAGTAGCACATACTCATGAGGCGGATATCTTGTAGATGGTCGTCTTATTCTATCAGATTGTCTAGGTAGATCTGCAAGCTCTAACTGTAACCGCGAGCCTGTATCATCCGTAGTCACATCATCATCTACCTGAGGAATCTCACCCCCAGTCGTGGTTTCTTCATACTCACCAGGTACCTCTTCCACTGGATGCTCTACATCAACCGGTACAGGAATAGAGATCTCGTGAGGATTGCCTACTTTGGCCTTCTCTAACTTTTGCAAATCCTCGATTGTCTGGTCCTTAAAGAAGACAACATCCCTGCTCCTGATGATCTTCTTGCTATCAGGGTCCCAAAGCCTGTACCCGAACTCTTCATGTGCATAACCCAAGAAGATGCACTGTTTTGCCTTGGCATCAAGTTTTGATCTTTCATCTCGAGGAATGTGAACAGATGCCCTGCACCCGAAGACTCTGAGATGCTTGTATGATACTTTCTTGCCGGTCCACACCTGCTGGGGTACATCTCCATCAAGTGCAACTGACGGTGTAAGATTAATAAGATCAACCGCTGACCTCATTGCCTCGCCCCAGAAAGGCTTAGACAGTTTCGCCTGAGAAAGCATACAACGAACTCTCTCAACAATTGTGCGGTTCATTCTCTCTGCAAGCCCGTTCTGCTGTGGTATCTTCGGTACCGTCTTCTCAAGTTTGATACCGTGAGTCCTGCAATAGTTCTCGAAAGGACCCCTATACTCACCACCATTATCAGCTCTGACACATTTCAGTTTCATGCCCGTTTCTCTTTCCACTGCTACATGGAAGTTCTTGAAAATCTCAGTCACCTGATCTTTAGTTTTCATAGGGTAAGCCCAAACCTTCCTGGTGTGATCATCTATAAAGGTCACAAAATAGAGAGCACCACCAAGAGATCTATCCGACATGAAACAAACATCAGTATGCACAAGGTCAAGTATATTATCGCATCTAGAGGGACGACTTCTAACAAAAGAAACTCTCCTCTGCTTACCAGCTAAACAGTGATCACAAGTGCTCAAGTGCATACCTTTAACGGGCAAAGACTGCTTTCTAGCAAGAATTTGAATACCTTTCTCGCTGATATGACCGAGTCTCCTGTGCCATAGCTCGATAGGATAATCCTCAGCAACATTAATTTGACCGGAATTGTGTCTGGCACGCAGCCTGTAGAGAGTGTCGGTCTTCTGACCCCGTGCCACAATCAACGAACCCTTGGAGAGCTTCCATCTCCCATTACTAAATTCGTTACTGTAGCCTTCATCATCAAGCTGACCCGTCGAGATTAGGTTAAGGCGAATTTCTGGAACATGCCTCACCTTCTTCAGAAGCAACTTGCAGCCAAGCTCGGTCTCTATACAGACATCACCAGTACCGACAATCTTGCATGACTGTCCATTTCCCATTCTCACATAACCATAGTCCCCGGTAGTGTAAGATGAGAAGAAATCCCGATGAGGAGTGACATGAAACGAGGCACCTGTATCTGCAACCCAGGTAGAGTCCTGACATGTGAAATTCACATAGGCTTCATCACAAATGATGTAGGTCTCTCCATCAGATGCCACTGCTGTAGTACCTTCTTCCTTCTTGCTCTCACCGTTGCCATTCTGATTTTTCTTCAGAGCTCTACACTCCCTTTTGTAGTGTCCCTCCTTTCCACAGTGATAGCAAGTGACCACTTTCCTCGTCTTCGACTTTGATCTACCCCTCGATTTGCCACGTGAGTTACTATGCTTGGAAGAGAAATTTCTGCTTTGACTTCTCCCCCGTTGTTCAGTAACCAAAGCTTCAGACTGAATGGAAATCTCCGAGCCTTTCCTTCTAGTCTCCTCATTAAATAAACTGTCTGTCACCGTGGCCAACGATAGCTTCCCGTTTGGCGCAGAATTGCTTAATGCAACCACGAGTGTGTCCCAATTATCCGGTAGAGTCCCTAAAAGTAGACAAGCCTGCAACTCATCGGGTAATATTATCTCCAGGTTCGTCAACTGGTTAATAATATCCTGGAAATTACTCATGTGCGCAGCCATATCACCTCCATCCTGAAAACGAAGATGAACCAGCTTCTTCACGAGGAATGCCTTATTTTGCGGTGTCTTCCTCGCATAGAGATTTGTCAATTTATCCCACAAAGCTTTTGCATTTGTCTCCTGAGCAACATGATGATAAATACTATTGTCTATCCACTGCCGAATAAAACCAATAGTCTTCCGATTTGTGCGTTCCCAAGCCTTGTCATCCTTATCTTTGGGTTTCGCGGAATCCCCTTCAATGGGATCGTACAAATCCCTGCAAAATAGAAGATCCTCCATCCGAGACTTCCATATAGAGTAGTTGGTTGCATTCAACTTGAACATAGATCTTGTAGATTCCTCCATCTCGAAAACACCGAAAAACTCAAACTTCTCTAACCCGAGTCTCTGATACCACTTGTTGGGAAGGGATGTACTCAACCAAACAATAACGCAGCGATTAATCTTCCTCCCCTTCTAGTGTAATCGAGATAGGAACTAATCAAATCAACCAACAAGCAGTAAAGTAAAAGAACACCAATAATTTTACGTGGAAAACCCCGATGTGGGGAAAAACCACGGGACCAACTCCGAATCAACGATCCACTATGAATGAAGGTTATACAATGTCTTTCATCAAGGGTAAACCCTTGGATCACCAAACTCAAGAAAAACACTCTCTTGGATCACCCAAATACTAAATTCGTCACCCACACCGGGTGGTTCACAAAATCAGCTGAAACAGCACCTACAGAGCTCGAATAGAAATTCTGACCGTTCAGAAGTTAGCCCCACGTGTTGTGAAGCTGCTGTCAAAATTTCGTCCCAATCGGAGTTCGTTTGATGTCCCGATCGAGGTTTGATCTCCAGCTGCGCGCTGCCCCTGTTTATCCGATTTTGCTCTGTTCTTTTGTTGCTGCTTCTGCTGATCTGCTGCTTCTGTCTGCTGCTGCCGCACGTCCACTGATCTGCAGTTGTTCTGCTGCTATTTATTCCTCAGCTAGTTTGCTGAAATATTAACCCTAACAAAAATGGGTTCTTGGGCCTATTAAAGCCCGATAAAAGCCCAATACAATTTGAGCCCAACTTCCTCCAAATTGGAGGGATACCCAACATTAACGAACATAATATATTGAGATTTATGTCCAGGTAATGTAGATTAAGTCTCATAAATACATTGAATAATTGTCTATGTCACCGTCCATTATAAAAATTTATGGACAATCAACTCAATGAACTCATTAATCCAATACAAAATTGATTTCTCATTTCTTTGAAAAATCCATAACTGGAAATTGGTTCTACTTTCGTCTCTAATTCACACACATGGATTCCTATTTCTTTATTACATCTTTATTAACAGAGTGGGCCAAATGACATTGGAAACTTCATGATCTTATAATTGAACCAACTTCAAAGAGAAACAGTAGGCAAGGACCACAAAAGAACCTTGACAACCAAATATAATTCTGAACACGCATAGCAGAAGAAAAACCTAGAAAAGCACGACCATGCAATTGATATATAGGACCAAAAGCAAAAGCTAAATTAGCTTTAAAATGGGTTGATGTCAAAGTAAATCCACCGAAATAATCCCAGAAGAAAAAAGGAAAAAGCTAATTTATGAGAGAATACATATCAGTTAGCACAAAGAAAAAAAAGTGCTACATACTTATAAAAAGGAAAAACAAAAAAAGGTGCTATATTGCAATAGATAAGGGGTCACTAAAGACACCTGAAGAAAGATCTGTGAAAACATCCATGAAGAAAACCAAAGCAGTAGATATATGACGACATAAAACTCAAACTGTATATAGAAAAGGAAAAAGGAAAAAGAAAAAAGGAGTATGACTCAATCTCATTCCTTATCAGACACCTGAAGATGAATGCAAAAGAAATGAAGCAGGTTCTGTCCCTCACCTTCAACCAGCAGTTAAACTATTTTGAACTTCACTTGATAAACAAGGAAGATAAGTCACTCTTGCTGTCACAAAATCTATAAATTTCCTTTTTCTTGATCCAACTGTAGCATTTCCCCTCTTAACATCTCTACTACTTGTATCATAAAAAAAGAATATCTCTACTATTTGTCTCCCCTTATGTTTCTTTCTTTTTTCTTGTTTTTTATTTTTTATTTTTATTTTTGGTGAAATGGAATGAAGAGTGTGACGGACCTTACAAAAAAATGAAAGTCAATTTTGAAAGTTACCATGCACTCCAATATAGGCAGAGCCCTACATGGGCACATGTTATAATGTGGTAAGCTTGGTGAGATAAAAAAGTAAGTATATATATATTGTAAAATGAGGTAGTGGACAAGAAGGGTGAGAGTTCTACTGCCCAATAAGTTCAATCATTCTCCATCACCAAAGTAAAAGATAGATACTCAACAATCAAAAAACAGATAAAGAACAAAATAACAGGGACAAGGGGGACAAAAAAGCAACCAACATTCAGGAGCTAGAACAAATCACACCACAGGAAACACTACAGACACCAAATCATGAGAGGCATTTCCAGATTGCATGACCAGTGTGACCTAGAGATGCTAGAGAAGATAAATTAATCTTGCACATTTATGTGAAACCATACCATCGTGTTCAACAAGCACTGCCAAGGTTACTTCCCTTTTCTTTTGGCTCGGGCTCTTGTGCAAAAACCGTGATACGTAATTGGAGAAGAGCAACGGAGATGGAACAAGGAGGAGCTGCCAAGGGCGAGGTAAGCACTCGCTTGCAGCAGTGTGTAGATATGCCCTCTTGCAGTGCTCCTTGACAGCATCAATTTTCTTCCTTTTCTGTTCAGGCGTTAGCCGGGGATATCAATTGTGTTAACGAAGGTGTATGAAATCTTTTCTTCCTGAACCAAATACATAGGTAAAGAGGATGAAAAACTCTAAAAGCATAGGAGGCAAAACTGTTAGTAAAGTCTGTTATACGTAAGCAGGTTTAATCGATATGATAAGAATACCAACATTCTATCTCTATAGACTCAATCACATTCTATCTCTATAGACTCAATCATTACTATGCAGCAGCAAAATGACTAACCTCTATTTGTCTATGGGGTATTAAACAACGTGAGTAGAAAATAGGATAAAGTAGATGCCCTATCACACAAACTTTTATTTTGGTCAGCCCGATTAGGTGCACAGCCATCGAAAGAATACATGAACCAGAAAAGGTGGCTAAAGTTATATGGAAAATTAAACGAACAAGTGCAGAGGATGAAGAACAAAGGTAACGATGAAAGAAATAACAGAAAACCGGTCTAGGAAGCAAATAAAAGTATAGAAATCATAAAAAAGGGGGTAGCTGTAACTACAAGTAAGAAAGACCAAACTACTCGAGGCTAACTCCCTCGTTTTCTTTTTAATTTCAAAATATTAATGTAATTTTTGGAAGAGAAGTGGGATCGGGCAACTAAATCCTTCTCCTCACAAAATTGGCGGAATGAAAAGTGCAACTATTCAAGGGATATGACCACTAAGAAGCATATATATTATGGTGATGCAAGCGAAAGCCATTTAGAAACACAATGTGCATTGTACTCGTGACATGTACATGTAAAGACGGTAACAATGACAACATGAACAGATATGGCAAATTTTGTAAGAGTATATAACAGTAAAAGGGCAGAGCTGTTATAAAAACACACACAAAGAGGCATATAATAAATATATAAATATATATATAACACGAAAGGAATATACAGCGCTAAATAAATGAAAAAGAAAGAACTGGTTGAATAAAACATGGTTGAATAATTCAGGAACAACTGACCCCTATAGGTAAGGCAGACCAACCTTTTGTTATTATTATTATATTCTAAAGTCAATTTCAGATTGAAACCACGAAAAAATCATCATTACAAATAAAATAAAGTTGTATATTATAGTGGGGAAATGTAATCAACTGGCAATTGTGAACCTAACGTAACAATCCATAATGTTTTAGGCAAGCATGAAAATGAAATAAATATAACGAAACTTTATTATAAAGTCCCTCATGCGGCGGTTTGTTCTCATCTCTCTCTTTCTAATTCCAATATATCAATGTAATATTTGGAAGAGAATGTGGATCTGGCATATGAATTTTTCGGCTCCAGTATACATGGACAGAGTAGAAAGTGGTTATCACCACTAACAAGCATATAGACCATGCTGGTGCAAATCAAGACCCTTTTGGAATGCAGTGCGAGTTCTGTCCGTGAGATATTCATGTAAAAGCCACAACAATTAACAACAACAGTTGATACCACAAACTTTGCAAAAGTATGTAAACCAAAGGCAATGGCTGGTACAAGAACACCAATATTCATACAATAAAACATATGGTCACTAAACATTAAAAAATAAAAATAAAAAACAGTGAGATAGGCAGACTTGAAGCAAAATTTGCTACCAGAGTACGCTTACCCGACAGCGTGCAGCTTTGATTCGCGGGCGTGGATGGGATTAAAACAACTCTCAAGGGCATTCTGTCGGGCAATTGTTCGGCCCGAAGTTGAAGTCAAAATGAGCATTGACAAAAGATAAGGGCAGGGAGAGGAGAAACGTAGAGGGAGTTGTCCATCTCTGTGGGAAATTTTAAGCAAGCAGTTGGAAGGGCGGAAAGTGGTGAAAAGGTACAAGCACAGATGGGTGCGATTTGATGGAAAGAAACGAATATGATGGATGTAAAGGGATGGGCAAGGAGCTATGGGCCAATCTCAGAAGGCAGCATGGTGGAGTGAGAGTTTTGGACGCCCCGCTCTGGCTCGGAGAGTCCTCAGGCGCAGGAGATAGATGGAGGAAGATGGGGGCGGAAGGAGATGGGAGGGACACCAACAGGGGCGGCAGCCAAACAGAGCATCGATGGACGGATTGTCGTGTTGAAGAAGTGGGCCCAGGCAGGATGAGGCCGAGAGTGAAGGTGGCGGGAGAGGATCTGGGAGTGGCGGGAGTTTATGGAAAATACGTATCGTTTAAGTGAAGAGTGAGGAAGCGCGAGAAGGCAGAGAAGCTGACTCTTGAGAGCCGAAGGGCAGCGGTGTCTTCGTCATAAGAAAAGTATTGGAAACAAGTCACATCTCTTCAGGAAAGAGATTCTTTGTAACAGCTCTAGATTACCAAACGCTTTAGATTACCGAATTTATTTACTAGGACCGAGGTATTTTCTGAATTTAGTTCTGAAAAAAAAATTTACGGAATTTTATTTTTTATCCCTCCTTTTTAGTCCTACATTACATTGCCCTGATCGAAGATTCGATTTTTTTTTTTTTAAAGACGGGTCTATGATGAATCTCTTGAGATAACTACAAAAGATGGGGAACTATATATATATATATATATATATATATATATATATAAATATATATTCATGATGATTTGGTTTGCTTAATAGCGGCACGCCACGATCAGTTGGAAGAGAATGGTCATTCAAATTATTCCCACTACATTCTACCCTCCCAAGTCCGAAATCACCTGAACAAATATATGTTCAACTATTTCTATTACGCGATACTATTTCTCTTTCAAATTTTTATTTATAATTTTTTTTTCAGATTGATGGAACTATTCCTTACAATGCGCAGGCTCTACGATTAGTATATATAGAAACAAACTCTTTTGGCGGTCTCTTACGAAGCCACATCACAGAGTGGAAAGCTTGCGAATCATTTACAAACCCTCTCACGAAGCAACATGTCAGTTTTATTATGTAAATAATATATTGAAGGAAATATATGAAAATTTTTATTTGGTCTTAAATATAAGAAATTTTTATATTTGATATATCTTTTAATTATTTTAAATCATAATGGTAAAAATTACAAAAAAAATATAATACTGTATTCATATATTTCTATTCTAATTATGTATTACATAATTTTAAATATTATATTTCCTTTTATTAGATTTCGTTATCTAATTATCTTTAGTTGATTATAAATATGTGTCTTATACTACTCGAGTTCTTTGAGAAGCAACAAACTGTAGGTTCTCGAATGCAGGTTATTTCTCCTTTTTCTTTTTCTTTTTGATGAATTGTCACAAGTAAATTTCTCCACTATGTTTGAAGTGCCCCAAGTCCCGCTCTAAATTCAAGTGGCAGGGGATCCGATCAACTTTGTAGATGCTACCCTACAATGAGATGCGTCTTCTCTACATAAGAGAGGATCTAATTTTTCTTCTTTTAATATTTCATGAGAAGTTTGGGTCAACGACTTACATTTTGATTATAATTTTTGTTATGACATCGATAACTATATTACATTGAGAAGATATAATATGAAAAATTAGATATTTAATTATTTTTTAATATTCTATTATCCAAAATCATTATTTCTTTATAAAATTGTTGCATTTTTATTTACTTTTATATTAAGAAACCAATAAATACTTATTTTAATATTTAACTATTTCATAAATAGTTTTCTTATTATCATGTCATATTATATGAATATATTGAAAGATGTTTGATTTTTTATCTGATGATTATTTTATTTTTTGGATTTTGTAAGGTCTTGGAAAATTTTATTTTATGCTAGATATCAATGTCTTGAGAAATCGAGATTTGATACTTATGAAGTTACCGATATACAAATTCCGAATATGCATGTCCAATAATATGTGAATATTCATAGATATTTTTTCTTAAGGTTTTATTTTTTTTATAATATACACTTATATCTATATATATTCGACAACAAATTATAAAAATTTATGAATAGATCTTATTTTCCTAAGATAATTTCTTAAGTTATGTTTTTCTTTTTTTAATCCATGTATATATACTTTCCAATTGTTTTGCATTCTTAAATTTTATTTTAGATTACATGGTCACGGAGGTCAATCATCATTTATTAAACTTATATTCTGTCACTCTGGCTGAATGAAATCACCGAAGTGCAATTACAACAATATAACATAACTACTGATATTACAACATAATTATTCTAATTAATAAAATTAGACATATTTCCTGAGCGTTCTCATCTAGTTTACATTAATTTTTTCATTTATTACCAAGCAAATATCTCTTGATTGTAAAGGAGGTTTATGAGCCTAATTCAAAGATATAGAAATCCTTATAGCTAATAAAAGAGCGCGGATATTCCTACCACAAGAATTAACATGTAAACTCTTAACTACCAAGCGAGAGCATGTGTCATTGGTCTACACATGCTGTGTATTTTGTTTACTAATAAAAATTGAACACTTTCTTTCGTTTCACTTTCTTTTGTATGGTGCGGAAAAACCCAAAATCTGCAGTGTAGTATTTGGGTCGTCTAATACCTATTCGATGTTATCTTTTTATGGGGAAATATTTCTAACAGTTGTACAATAAGAAATTGACATTTTTTATTTGTTAATAAATGAGATATGGTTTTGTTAGTAAGTAATTTTATCCCTTCAATTCTTAACGTTATAGGCGTTTTGCAGACAAAAGTAATCACATCTTCTATAAAAGTTTCTAAATTTGTTTTTCCTTATCTTTTTTTTCCCTGAATATTGGTGAAACATGATCAATAGAGTAAAACTCAAAGCACATTGTAGGACGACTCGGCTCAAACTGGATTAGTCAGGGATCCTTGGGCTTCCAAATATCAGGGTGCAAACTGAAAAACACAAAGCATATTATAATTTACAACTTCAAATTTTTTGAGAAAGGTTCATTGGTGTCTTCTATATACTTGTGCACTAATTTATGGTAGTTGGATTTGCCCTTCCTTGTTAAGAGAGTTGTCCAGTATATGGATTTTTTCTGAGATTTCGTTTACGATGAACCTTGGCATAGTTTTCACTTGAAAAACAGAAACTACAGCACCCATTGCATGTGCCGTAGAGAAACTATATAGAGCTGATACATGATGATCGAGCCAGCGAGTAGCCGACAGAGCTGAGATTAATTAGGTGGCTATCCTGGCAAGCTGGGTGGGTTAAGCTCAACATGGATGGTGTATCTCTTAGTAATTCGGGCAAAGCAGAAGCAGGTCTGATTCGAGAAGGGAGGGGGCAATGGCTGTAATTGGTTTTGCTCGGAATATCGGTATAGACTTGGCAGGCTTGGCAGAATTGTGGGTTGCACAGACTGGCCTAGAACTTGCTAGGGCTCTTGGATATCACAAGGTGATTCTTGAGGTTGATTCTGAGCTCGTCCGCAGATTCGTTACGAGACCCGGCCAAAGTGCCCTGCACATTTCCCCTCTGGTAGAGGCGATCAAAGGGCTGATCAATCGGAGCGTGGTCCATCAAGGTAGTTCATATATCAAGAAAAATATACAGCAACAATGTTAGGTCGAATTTGGTGAAAAGAACAAGATTATGATACTTTAGTCTAGAATCAGAACTGGCGATCTTGTAAAGCATTTCAACCGTATCTCAGTCCTAATTTAACAATGGCCTGGCAAGTTGAGATCTGGAACTAATGCAGAACTAAAGCTTCTCCATGGAAATTATTATGGAACATGATAAACTCCCGCAATTGCGAGAGCCGAATTTAGAGAGACATATTTTAACCGAAAGCAAATTAACAAGAGGGTCTTGGTTCGCCATCAAAATCACAGGTAGTGACAACCAGAGCAAGATCAGAGTGGGGGCATGTGGATGAACTTGCGGGTCTATAGCTAGTGCTTTAGATACCTCTTCAGCTGCTTCCTACCGATGCGTCGATGCCAGCTAACAAAAATTTGGCAAAGACACATATTAGAACAATGATAACTGAAAACTTTTGCTAACTAAAGCATTCACATGTGATGAAGACATATAAAGAAATCTTCAAAGCATAACAGAGAGAATGGATACCAACTCATAGCAAATATCGCTAACATTGGCATGCTTAAGGTTCCATGGAAGAAATGCTCCATCTTAGGGCATTCAGTAACCACCACTCGCTCAGGGAATGGGAATTTCAGACTAAAACTTAAACTTCTTGTTGAGAAGCTGCTAAGCTCTGATAATGAATTTAAAGTCGCCAGCTGTAACCGCTCAAAAGTAATCTCATCATCTACTTCCCCGAAACCTTCATTTGCGACCACCTCCTCCATAGCATTGCAATCCTCAATGGTCAGATGGCTAAGTCGGGTGAGGCTTTTTGCTGTTGAGGATGCTATTAGACATAGCAATTCCTGACAAGCTGATACTTTCAGAACTGTCGAGCCTTGGAATGAAAATGGCAATTGATCCAAGTTTGTTAAGCATAAACATTCTGATACTTGAAAAACACTCAAATGTGGAAGAGCACCATTATTTGGGACTTGGAGCACGAGCTTCCCTGTTATTCCTTTGACAGGAGATCCTTCACGTGACTCAGGGGGCGTTTGATTTCAGAGTTAAAGTAACTTTGATTTTGATTTTGATTTTGATTGTGGAAAAAGACAAATGAGATGATATTATAAATTTGACTTGGAAAACGTGTGTTTTTGTTGTTTAGTGGGTAGAGTTAAAATCAAAATCACGATTCTAAAATCAAACTCAAATTTCAAACGGGGTAGTTTTTGAAATGACATTTGCTCAGGACAAGTTTCCCCAAATTCTGTAATCTATGTAGGAACTGAGCGGGGAGGTCAGCTACCAAATCCGTCAAGTTGTTTATCACCAAATTCTTTAACTTGGGAAAATTTTCTCGGCTGAACTGATGAAATCTAATTTTTGTAAATAAACCACTTAGTCATCTAGAACAGTTGATTTTCTCTCTCTTTGAGATCTGCTTAATGGTATTCCTTGTGAATCATTCACTTTAGACACTAGTCAGTTAGTTTCTTCATTGGGTACTTCATCACTCAAATGTTGTTCAGATCGTCGAACCGTTGTTCAATAGCTGGAACCACATTTGGGGTGTATGTGCATGAAGTAGCATCTATATATATATATATATATATATATACATACATACACAATTGTATCACGTGCAGTAGATAGGGTTAGAGAGGTAAATGCTCTTGGATATAGGTTGGAAATGTTAATATTTATGCAAAAAAAGGGTTAGAAAAATAATTGTTTATTGAAATAGGATTAGTAAGGTCAAAATCTAAATAATATTTACTTCTATATCTAATTTAAATTTAATTTAATTTAAAATAACAAAATTAGGAAAGAAACTTTATTTGAATTATTTTATGTTGGTATTTTTGCCCTTATTTTGGAAAATTTTATTAATTTTTAATTGGTAGGTTTACTGTATAGTCTATAAAGGAACTAAAACTTATAAGTACAAAATTTAATATATTATTATAATATTTCAATACAAATCTTCTATCAATTTAAATTTATGTTGAAGAATTGATTATACCAAATAAAATTTATATTATATATAATATATATAGTGCAATAAATATTGCTATAATTGTAAATATTATTCGATTAGGATTTATAAATAAACGGGGATAATTAGTATGCATATATATTAAGAGTTTATAAATAAAAATGTTAATAATTTGAGAATATATGTATAAATATATTTGTTATTGGATAAAATTTTAATGCACCCGCTAAACTTATGCATAGATATGGTAATTATATACAACTATACTTCTAAATGAAATATTTTTATTTTAATATATTTTCACAACTTATGCATAAATGTTATAATTACAAAATTATCCCCAAAGGTTATGATTACTAATTTTTTATTGAATTAAAAATGATAATTTTGAAAATTGACTAATATATATCATAATTCCTAAATATATTTGGGTATAATTATTAGATATTAAATTCCATATAAAAAAGAAACTATTTTTCAAGAAATTTTCGAATTTTAACTAAAAATTAAGTTTGAATTATGTAAAACAAATATATTTTTCATAAAAGTCCCGTGTAATGTATGAACGAGAAAACCTAGTTTATAGATATAGAAATATTTAAGCTTATTCCGTTAATGTCCACATTTTGCCTCTCAATCTTCCCGCTAACTTCACCATTCTCTATGAATCTTGCATCACTGGTTTCTACATGGGAATATCAATTTGATAATTCACATCTCTGCATTGTTTGTGTTTTTTTTTAAATAAAATTGAGTCGCTTATTTTTGTATTGTAAATTGCAAATAAAATAGAATTTTCCTAAAAGTAAAAAGTTTTCCCTATAGATTTAAAATTTCTCAATAAATATCGAGTCAGTTACAATTTCTTTCATTTTTTTTTTATGGAGAAATGCTATTTTGCTCCTCATTGTGCTGAAAATTCCTCCGTGTGCCCGATCTTTGCCACATGTCAGTCTTAATGTCTTATTGTTCTGAGGAGCATTTAATGGTTTAGTAGAGCCTCTCTCTCCTTTCAGCCTTTCTTCCTTCTTTCTAATTTTTGCCCCTTTTTTTGTTTAAAGTGCATTTACCACCACCAAGGCAAAAGACCCAGCCTCCCGATTCCCATCATCCCATTAGCTAACAACTTCTTGCGAGTAAGGGTGGCAAAATGGGCCAGGCCGCCTCTATTGGGCAGGCCATGCCCGGCCTATTAAGATAACGGGATGGGTTGGCCCGGACTGACATCTTTAACCCACTTGAATTAATGGGCTGGCCCGGCCCGCAATTCTATTGGGCCACCCCGGCCCGCCCAGTAGCCCAATAACCGAGTACAAAAGTCCCATTTCCCTGTTATGATATGTCGACTCCATTCCCGACCTGATAAATAAATCTATGTAATCACGTGTTGTATTTGTCCTTTCAACAGAAGTCGTTTGTATAATGAAAATCAATTGTCGAGCGTTATCCAAATCCAAATCACAATTCTTTAATCGAGAAGTCATTTAAGAAGTTACCAAACAAATCACAAGGGAAGAGCATAACGTGTTGGGCAACAAAAAAAGTGTTACTTGCAATATGGATAGGCCATAATTCCCTATAAGGTGGAATTCACCCAAGAGTATTGTTATGTTGTGAAATTATATGAAATGATAAACCGCTAGCTCGCGAACACAGATTGGCTAATGGCCTAGGAAAGGTTGGAAATCCACCTTAATGAGCTCGTCCAATAATGCTTGCGAGGGAATAGTATGGTCAATTCATGATAATAACGCCAGAAATTCAGCTTAAAAGTGATTAAAATTTGAATCTTATTCAACTGAAGGGTCGATGCAAAGTCATCCTTAGGTTGGTTTAAATAACTTGATAATTATGTAAAAAAGAAAAAAAGGTTGGACAAATAATAATGATTTGGATGCCCTATTTCACATGAGCCACATTTTGCCGAACCGAATCGTGTCGAACCGTTTGAACCAACCCTATAGTCTAAGCAAATCAAGGCAATTTGAAAGTTCACGAACTGCTCCAGGAAATGCAAAGGGAAGATAGTCATGAAGGGGAGGATTTGATTCCTACAGTCCAAATTAATCAGGATACTTCAGGAAATACTCGAGAAAGTGCAGAGGAAGCTGGTCATGAGGGGGAGGGTAATGAGCCTGAGCCTGATAAGGAAGAGGAAAGTGAGTCACGTTCTGAAGCTGAAGTGGTGGTGCAAGAAAGTTTGTCCTAAGGAATTGGGGGATCAGGATAACGGGGAAGGTGATTCAAAGTGTTTTGAGTTGAGTAAACACTCAACTCTAACTTCTGCAACTAGAGGACAAAATCGCCTAGTGGAGTCTGAAAAGTTGTATGACCTTCCCCAGACAAAATGGCAGAGAACCTTTACTTTAAACATAACAAAGGACAAGCAAAATTAAAACTCAAATATGGAATCACTTCACTGTGGCTCTTTCCTCCAATCTCCCGGTCCTTAGATTCACACTACCGGCTGTCTACCCAAAATTTACCATAGTGTTGCTAAATCATATGTAATTAAGACCATATAAACACAAAACTTACATTGATCTTGACAAATACAGTAATTGTCTAGATTAAGTTAAAAGAGGGGCCAAAAGGGTTAGCTAACGGGCGTTAACCCCTTATTTCAATTTCGGATTTGAGAAAACCATCAAGATTCGAAAATCAATAATTTAGCCCTTCCAAGATTTTTATCATAAAAATGGTCCTCCAATATCCATTCTCTCGAGCAAATTGGTCCGCTGTTAAAAAGATTATCACAGTGACACTAACACCTTTTAATAATTTATGGAAAATTTAAAAATAATTTTTTAATTGAAAAAAAAACTAAAGTGGGGGATCACTCACGGTGCACTTTTGCCCAACTCCTCCTGCTTTGGCAATCCCAGGGTCGACTCTGATACCATATGTAACATTTTTGCTGAGCCATCATCTTTTTCCAAATATCCTCACTTATGTGGTTGAGTTTCACTTTAATTCCTCAAACATAATGATCATAATTCATTACAATATTAAAAAATGAAACAAATTTCTAAATTCACAAATAATTATTACATATTTTCTTTAAAAATAAGTAAAATTCCTGACCACGAAAAACTATTTGAAAAGAAAGAAAATCTTAAATAAACCAAAAAATTTCTTCATAAACTTCGAATAAATCAAGTAAGGCACGAAGCTGACGTGACCAAGGGGATTTCTCATGCTTGGGATGAGGAGTCCAATGTCCATTGTCTCCAATGGTCATCGCAAAATCCTCTGGGATCTCGTCGCGCGAAAGCTTGCAGTGTGAATGGAATAAAATGGAATGGTAAAAGGGAAATGGGAAAGGAATCGATAGGGAGAGATTACTGTATAAATCAGTAGGGCATTAAAGATGGGGGAAAAGGGTGCTGGGAAGGAGTTGTCGAGACATTGCTGACCCTTCATCTCCCTCAAAGACCCTAGCCTAAACGACCCTCATTTATCAGCCCCATCCTCAAATTTCTTTTCTTTTTTTTTCTCTCTTTTTTCCTATGATAATATAGAAAAATTATAAACTTAGCGTGAAAACATAAAAATCTAAATAAATGAACATAAATAATTCAATTGGATGAGAATCCAACTATGGAATCACTTCACTACGATTCTTTCCTCCAATCTCCCCGTCCCTAGATTCACACTACCGGATATCAACTCAAAATTTACCATAGTGTTGCTAAATCATATGTTGTAATTAAGACCATATAAACACAAAACTTACATTGATCTTGACAAATGCGGTAACTGTCTAGATTGAGCAAAAAGAGGGGCCAAAAGGGTTAGCTAAGGGGCGTTAACCCCTTATTTCAATTTTAGATTTGAGAAAACTATCAAGATTCGAAAATCAATAATTTAATCTTTCAAAGATTTTTATAATAAAATGGTCCTTCATTATCCATTCTGTCAACAAATTGATCCTCTGTTAAAAAAATTATTACAGTGACACTAGCACCTTTAGGCTTTAGTAATTTATGAATAATTTAAAAATAATTTTTTTAATTGAAAAGAAAACCAAAAAATTTCTTGATTCGAAATAATTCTTCATCCATTGGATTTTTGGTGCTCTTGCAATTAGGTGAATGAAAAGAGCCGCCATGTTTGCTGTGGATATCATGAAATTAGAATTGGATTGCGTGTTAATTTGGGTTTTACCTATCAAGATCGGGCATCTCTTGCGGTTGATTTGTTCTATGATCCCATAGAAAAAGAAAAAAAGAAATCAACAATCAACATTTAAGGATTGAATTGTTGATTGAATTTTTGGGATTGGTGAGTTGATTTTGTCGATTCAACTCCACTCAATTCTTCTACAAATTCCACGCTATAATTATTATTATTTTATTAGTCTCTTATATTTATTAATATTTTTTTCACGTGCTTTTCTTGAATGTTATGTAATAAATTTTTTAATAATAAATTCTTTTATCTATTTTATATTCCCATGTACTTATACATACATATATAAATATATATCCACATATACAGATACCAACATATATAAATATATAAGCACACCAGCATATTCTCCCCTATTGATATATCAACGTATATACATACACATATATAAAATACATATCCACTTATACGGATACACACATAAATATATAAGCACACGTACATATTATTGAAGCATTTTCTCACGCGTTGGACATGGAGCAGCATTCTATCAAAAGTTCCAGACAACAAATTAATATATTCAAACACCGGTACTTTTTACGTAAAACATACTCATATATCTTTAATCGAAATACATCTAAGGTTATGGAAGGGATGAGCAGTGTACGTACGGGCGCACACGGTGGAGATGCGATTGCTTCTTGCGGAGCAGCGAAATCGGAAGTGATGGAGCGGCCTTTCACGGGTGCACAGTTCCTCCCGTGAAGAGAACAGAAATGAAGCAGAGAGGCAGTCTGCGGCTTTCCTCTTCCTTTTTTTTTTTTTGGCCCATCCAATTGAATTATTTATGTTCATTTATTTAGATTTTTATGTTTTTACACAAAGTCTATAATTTTTCTATTTGTCATAGGAAAAAAAAAAAGAAAAAGAAATTGGAGGATGGGGGAGAATGAGAGCATTAAACAAGGGAAGCAGCTGATAAATGAGGGTAGGTGAGGTGAGGGTCATTAAGCGTAGAACATGGATTGTGTATGTCCATTTGAAACTAGAGAGCCTAGGTTGTGTTTGATTGGGAAAAAATAATAATTGTGTTGTTAAATTATGAAAAAAAATAATAAATAGTTAAAAAAATTAATATTAAAAATTAAAAAAATTGAAGAAAAAAGAAAAATAATAATTGTGTTGAAAAAATTTCTAGTATCATTTAAGAAATTTGTGAGATTTTTTAAGGAATTGACCCCAAATTTTTGTAATTTTTCCATGCTGGAGAGAGGATTGGAGAATAAAATAGATTCAATTTACCTTTTTCATCACTCTTCTTTGGAAGTATTTAAATATCAATTAAATAAATTTAAAAAATATTGCCAACTATGTACTGTGGGAGAATTTTTCTAAATTTAGTGGTCCAATTACAAAAATTTGGGGTCAATTCCCAAAAAAATCCCACAAATCTCTTAATAAACTAAGAATTTTTTCACCTTCTCCATTTCTCTCTCATATATGGCAGAATCAAAATAAAAATGAAAAGCCATTCTCTCTCTTCTTGCATGGAACGCCTTGGTAACTTTTAGACAAATTTTGTATAAGCATCATTCCTTCAATCCATCTTTGTCGATTCTAATTAATTTTTCTCCTTTCAGTTTCTAATCTACGAGATAATTTCTTTATTGCTGCAATAAGGACTATCACTGTTGTCTCTTTTCCATGAACAAACAATAAACAAATATAGAGTCTTCCTAATTTTTAAGATTTCATATATAATTAACTAATTGATAACTTTTAATTCAAAATTACAGAAATCTCAGATAAGACAATGTTACGATGTTTAGTATGTTCAAATTTTAATGATTGAGCTTTCTCTTACCTTTTTATTTATATGGTCTTAATTACAACATATGATTTAGCAACTCTATGGTAAATTTTGAGTTGATATCCGGTAGCGTGAAGCTAAGGACAGGGAGATAGGAGGAAAGAGCCGTAGTGAAATGATTCCATGTTTGGATTCTCATTCCATTGAATTATTTATGTTCATTTATTTAGATTTTTATGTTTTCACACTAAGTCTATAATTTCTCTATATTGTCATAGGAGAAAAGAGAAATAAAAAATAAATTTGAGGATGGGGGAGAGTGAGAGCATTAAAGGAGGGAAGCGGCTGGTAAATGAGGGCATTAATTTCCTGACAACTCCTTCCCAACCCCCTTTTCCCCCATCTTTAATGCCCTGATTGATCTCCGACCCTACTGATTTATACAGTAATCTCTCCCTATCGATTCCTTTCCCATTTTCCGTTTACGATTCCATTTTATTCCATTCAAACGGCAAGCTGTCGCGAGACGAGATCCCGGAGGATTTTGTTCTATGGGATCATAGAACAAATCAACCGCAAGAGATGCCCGGTCATGATAGCCAAAACCCAAATTTTGAGTTGATATCCGGTAGTGTGAATCTAAGGACGGGGAGATTGGAGGAAAGAGCCGTGGTGAAGTGATTCCATATTTGGATTCCCATCCAACCGAATTATTTATGTTCATTTATTTAGGTTTTTATGTTTTCACACTAAGTCTATAATTTCTCTATATTGTCATAGGAAAAAAGAGAAATAAAAAATAAATTTGAGGATGGGGGAGAGTGAGAGCATTAAAGGAGGGAAGCGGCTGATAAGTGCAGGTAGGTTAGCTGAGTGTCTTTAATGCCCTGATTGATCCCTGACCTACTGATTTATAGGGTAATCTCTCCCTATCTAGTCCTTTCCCATTTGCCGCTCACCATTTCATTCGATTCCATTCAGACTGCATGCTATCGCAATACGAGATCCCGGAGGATTTTGCGACGTCCATTGGAGACAATGGACATTGGACTCCTCATCCCAAGCATGAGAAATCCCCTAGGTCCCGTCAGCTTGGTGCCTTACTTGATTTATTCGACGTTTATGGAGAAATCTTTTGGTTTATTTAAGATTTTCTTTCTTTTCAAATAATTTTTCGTGGTCGGGAATTTTACTTATTTTTAAAGAAAATATGTAATAATTATTTGTGAATTTAATTAAGGCCCTATATCGCTATAAAACGGAACAAAGGAAACCCCTGGCATCTTGATTCCAGAAGACTGTAATTGAAAGCGTTGAACTGACGAATCGAGAACGAAGCAATGAGTGCTTCCTTCGTGGTGAAACGTACCCGTGTTAAAAAGATTATCACAGTGATACTAACACCATTTAGTAATTTATTTAAAAATATTTTTTTAATTGAAAAAAAAAAACCAAAGTGAGGGATCACTCACGGTGCACTTTTGCCCAACCCTCCTGCATTGGCAATCCTCATGGTCGGCTCTGATACTATATGTAACGTTCTCGCTGAGCCATCATCATTTTCCGAATATCCTCACCTATGTGGTTGAGTTTCACTTTAATTTCTCAAACATAATGATCATAATTAATTATAATATTAAAAAATGAAACAAATTTCTAAATTCACAAATAATTATTACACATTTTCTTTAAAAATAAGTAAAATTCCTGATCACGAAAAATCATTTGAAAAGAAAGAAAATCTTAAATAAACCAAAAACGAATAAATCAAGTAAGGCACGAAGCTGACGTGACCTAGGGGATTTCTCATGCTTGGGATGAGGAGTCCAATGTCCATTGTCTCCAATGGTCATCGCAAAATCCTCCGGGATCTCGTCTCGCGATAGCTTGCAGTTTGAATGGAAAAAAATGGAATGGTAAACGGGAAATGGAAAAGGACTGGATATGGAGAGATTGCTGTATAAATCAGAAGGGCATTAAAGATGGGGGAAACATTGTGTTGGGAAGGAGTTGTCGAGACATTAATGACCCTATCATCTCCCTCAAAGACCCTCACCTAGCTTACCCTCATTTATCAGCCCCATCCTCAAATTTCCTTTCTCTTTTTTTTAATGACAATATAGAAAAATTATAGACTTAATGTGAAAACATAAAAATCTAAATAAATGAACATAAATAATTCAATTGGATGTGATTCCAAAATATGGAATCACTTCACTACGGTTCTTTTCTCCAATCTCCCCGTCCTTAGATTCACACTACCGGATATCAACCCAAAATTTACCATAGTGTTGCTAAATCATATGTAATTGAGACCATATAAATACAAAACTTACATTGATCTTAACAAATACGGTAACTGTCTAGACTGAGCTAAAAGGGGGGCCAAAAGGGTTAGTTAAGGGGCGTTAACCCCTTATTTCAATTTTGAATTTGAGAAAACTATCAAGATTCGAAAATATAATCTTTCAAAGATTTTTGTAATAAAAATGGTCCTTCAATATCGGTTCTGTCGAACAAATTGTTCCTCTGTTAAAAAAATTATTACAGCGACACTACCACCTTTAGTAATTTATGAATAATTTAAAAACAATTTTTTAAATTAAAAAAACTAAGAAATTTCTTTATTCAAAGTAGTTCTTCATCTCTGCCATTGGATTTTTGGTGCTCTAGCAATTAGGTGAATGAGCCGTCATGTTTGCTGTGGATATCGTGAAATTAGAATTGGATTTGCGTGTTAATTTGGGTTTTGGCTATCATGATCGGGCATCTCTTGGGGTTGATTTGTTCTATGATCCCATAGAAAAAAGAAAAAAAAGAAATCAACATTTAAGGATTGAATTTTCGAGATAGGTGAGTTGATTTTGTCGATTGAAATAGGGAATGTGAACGTATGAAGATATCAAAATTAGTAATTTATTATATTTTCTTTTTTAATGAATTAAATTGTTAATTATTTGTTTGCATAGGTAGATTTTGTTTGGTTTAATATCGGATCGGATTCGAGCAGTTGACTGGTGCGACCGAGCATCTTCGAGAAGATGTGTAGTTGAAAATATCGAAAATCAAAAATTGAGTGGTGAATCTTCTAGCAAAAAGAATTTGGACATGTGTAAGGCTCAAATCAATCTTAATCCGATCTAATAACTGAAAAGAAAATAATCGGGATTATTTTTATAGCCAATCATAATAAAAAAATGAACAAATTACCTACTATAATAGTTGGATATTGTAAACAAAAAGGTAAAAGAAAGCTCAATCATTAAAATTTGAACATACCGAAGCATCTTAAAATTGTCTTATATGAGATTTCTGTAATTGTGAATGAAAAGTTATCAATTAGTTAATTTTATATGAAATCTTAAAAATTAGGAAGACTCAATATTTGTTTATTGTTTGTTCCTGCAAAAGAGACAACAGTGATAGTCCTTATAAATTTAGTGGTCCAATTACAAAAAAATCGGGTGAATTCCCAAAAAAATCCCACAAATCTCTTAAATGACACCACGAATTTTTTTATTATGCTCTCGGAGAAATCCTTTAGCTTGGGCTCTTGTTTAAAATAAAATTAATAATTTATTTAATTCAACCCAACTCAATTCTTTCACAGATTCAATATTATAATTATTACTATTTTATCATTTTTTTTATATGTATTAATATTTTCTCTTACATATTTTTTTAAAATATTATTCAATAAATATTTTAATAATAAATTATCTTACCTATTTTTATATCCCATGCACTTATACATACATATATAAATATATATCCACGTATACAGATACCAACATATATAAATATATAAGCACACCAGCATATTCTCAGCTGTTGATATATCAACGCATATACATACACACATATATAAAATACATATCCACTTATACGGATACACACATAAATATATAAGCACACTTACATATTATTGAAGCATTTTCTCACCTGTTGGACATGGAGCAGCATTCCATCAAAAGTTCTAGACAACAAATTAATATATTCAAACACCGGTACTTTTTTACATAAAATAAACACATACTCATATATCTTTAATTGAAATACATCTAAGGTTACGGAAGGGATGAGCAGTGTATGTACGGGCGGAGATGCGATTGCTTCTTGCGGAGCAGCGAAATCGAAAGGGATGGAGCGGCCTTTCACGGGTGCACAGTTCCTCCTTTCAAGAGAACAGAAATGAAGCAGAGAGGCAGCCTGCGGCTTTGTTCATCTTTTTTGTTTTTTTTTGGCCCGTTGAGGATTTAATTTTGCTTTTTCCTTTTTTATATTTAAAGTAAATGTTCTCTGCCATTTTGTCTGGGGGAGGTCATATAACTTCTCAGACTCTTCTATGCGATTTTGTCCTCTAGTTGCAGAAGATAGAGTTGAGTGTTTACTCAACTCAAAAGGCCAACAGAGTGAAATGACATTGTAAGCTTGATTTTCAATGTACTATTATTACCTGTAGGCTGTACCCTTCCATTAAACTTTTTTTTTTTCGGTGAATTAAACTTTTTATTAATATTCATAGATTTTTCTCGTAATATTAAAAAAAAGAAAGAGAAAAAAAAAATCTATCATCGGCTCAGTTAATTATTGCTCTCGTTGTCCTTTGCTTCTTTCTTCTTCTACTTCAGTTCAGCTCACACTCTCCAGTCCCTACCCTATCTGCCTTCTCCATTAATTATTTCTTCTGCCATATTTCTTCTTTCTGCTCTCGGTGCGGTCGAAACCATTATTTGCCGATTAAACTGGAATAGAAGAGAAAGGAAATGGATCCTTCACCTCTTGTTGCTGAAGTTTTCAGGCTCACAGTAGAACCTGCATGCCGTCAACTTGGGTATATGCTTCGGTCCAAGACCCATGTTAATGAGCTCAAAGGCGGTGTTGGCAAGCTGGTGAATGCTAGAGAAAGGGTTCAGCATGCCGTTAATGAGGCTATTCTCAAAGGGGAGTGGATCGAAGGTGATGTTCAATCGTGGCTCAACAAGACTGATGAGCTCACGGAAAGTGCCAGGAAGGTGATCGCGGATGTTGAGAGCAAAAAGAGCTGCTTGCACTTCATTCCGAATCCGGTTGCCTGCCATCAACTGGGCAGGAAGGCAAGGAACGTCGCTGACGACATTCAAGAACACTGTGGGAAGGGGGAGAAGTTCAACCAGATCTCCTACCATGACGCACAAACCACAGAAGCTGCAGCAACCCTGCCTTCATCCTCTTCAGGGACGTCTGCCCAGCCCCCTGTTCTCCTCGATTCCAGGGCTTTGATCATGAGCAAGATCATGGAAGCTCTGACGGATAATAATGTCAGGAGGATCGGTGTCCACGGAATGGGTGGTGTTGGCAAGACCACCCTTCTGGATGAGGTCGAAAGGAAGGCCAAGGCGTCGAAAAGGTTTGATAAAGTCATAAGGAAGCTCATATCAAAGAACCCAAATGTTGGGGTAATCAGAGCGGAAATCAACCACATATTGGGCCAGCTGGACAAGAAAGATAATGGGGGAGGTTCTGGAAAGAAGAAGGCCTTCATTATCCTTGATGATCTATGGGAGGAGCATCACTTGACGCGGATCGAGATTGAAGATAATAGCTACCAGAATGTGGAAGTGAAGTTGCTGCTCACCTCCCGAAATGAAGATCTGCTGGCTGACAAAATGGATTGCCAACCAAACCTCCATCTTCCTCCCTTGGGTCCGGAGGAAACAGCAAAGTTGTTTGCCGCGATAGCAGGTGATGAATTTGGAGACCCTAAAACGGATACTCTGGCAGCTAAACTAGTCAAGATATGTGAAGGCTTGCCTATTCTAATCCTGCCGCTGGCAAGAATGTTGAAGAACAAGGCTCTCTCTACTTTGGAAGAAGCAGTCGAGCACATTAAGAAATCAGAAGCTGTTTACAGTACCCTGGAGTTGAGTTACCAGTCTTTAGAAGAAGAGAAGTACAAGGAGTTGTTCCTACTCTGCGGTCTCATGGGAAACCAGAACATCCCAGTACGCAACCTGCTCAAGCACAGTATAGGCTTGGGCTCATTTGATGGCACCAATGTCGTGGAAAGAGCCAGGAGAGAAATGGTTGAATCACTTCGGAAGCTTAAAGCCTCGTCACTGCTGCTCCAAGGTGATGACAACGATCATGTCAGAATCCACGACGTGGTTCGTGAATTTTCAACGAAAATCGCAAACAAAAATGACCGTCATTTGGTGTGTAGCGATGACAAGGATTTGCAAGTATGTCCAGCTGAAAGCCTAGAGAAAATAACAACAATCTCCCTGCCTAGGAGAGAAATGGTTGAATCACTTCGGATTCAAGCCTCGTCACTGCTGCTCCAAGGTGATGACAACGATCATGTCAAAATCCATGACGTGTTTCGTGAATTTTCTACGAAACTCGCAAACAAAGATGGCCGTCATTTGGTGTTCAGTGATGACAAGGATTTGCAAGTTGGTCCAGCTAAAAGCCCAGAGGAAATAACTACAATCTCCCTGCCTCATGTTGCCATTCAGACTCTTCGTCAGCACGTATCGAACTACCCAAACCTAACCACCTTTATTTCACATGCTGGAGATTACACCAATGCCCAAGGTATGTTCTCTGACACCCCGCTTGGAATCGATTCTTGGGAGAAATGCGTTGAATTCAATTGATTCCAATTCAATTCAATTCTAAATGAATTATGTTGTTTGGAATATCAATTAATTTACTTGAAATGAACGAAATGATCTTGTTTGAACATATTAGAATTGAAATGAATTATTTTGATAAACTTACTCCTTCCAATTGAGTTGAATTATTGCCAAATCTTGTTGATTTTGGCCCGATTTCAAATCCCTAGTGCAAATCTTGTACTTAAAAAAAAAAAGTTGTTCTACTATCATATTGACTCCAAATAACAGTATTCATCTAAATTCTTGTCAATTGAATTTTATTTTTGCATTTTCATGGATTCTAACAGACTCAAATAAAGAAATTTGTGTTCAAATAGCTTGAAAATGCAATCCTTCTATTCAGTTCATATTATATTAGAACAGTAATCATAATATCATATCAGTTCATCACAGGTTCAATCCAATTTTTTTCGGTCACATGGTTTTTTTCCGGTTACATATGCAAAAATATTTTTAAAATTATAAAGAAAGCAAATTCATCTAATGCTCCAGCTTGCAGTTTCCAAAGCAAACTGGTGTTCGATTTTGAAATTTGGGGGATCAGAGCAGTTGGATCATCGGCAGCTCCTACGGATCCATGGGATTGGAAAAATGGGCCTTTTTAGAGTTGGGCCCAACTAGGCTTCTTATTGGGCCTTTTACATGCCCATGTTGTAGACAGCCCGGCCCAGGTTTATCATGATCGGGCAGAAGCAGAGCAGACTGAATTTAACAAGTACCAATTTATACCCCAAACATTGATTTTTCCCCCCCCCCTCTGCAGCTACAACGTCTGTATTTGTTTAAAACAAGGCCACTATATTCTGTAAATTATCTTCACTATGCCTCTTCCATTTTTATTTAATATTATTTAATATGACGAAGAAGAAAATGGGGAGGGAGATATTTACCCAATTTTATGACGCTACATTCTAGAATGGGGATATCCATAGTCGATGAAAATGAGTATCCTATATATAGTTACTAGTTGCGGAGCCCAGTACTCGGGATAGAATGTGATGCATTTTTTCTTTTGTTTTTCAATTTTACTATATATTATGTGCATAATTTTGAACTGTTATAAAACGTAATTTATAATTAATAAAAATATATTATATAAGATACATTGGTCTAATTCATGTGCTCATGCTGCTATTTATAACTCACATGCAGGGGATGACTTCAATGCTCAAAATTCCATATCCAAAGGTACGAAGACACATGACTATGAAAGAATTCTTTTGATCTCGAAATTGTCAATTCACATATTACCAATATTCAGATTTTTTACATTATATTCTGCTATGTCTTCAATACATCTCGCAGGAAACCGTTTCGAAGTCCCAGATTCCTTTTTCGAAGGCATGAGGAAGCTTAGAGTCTTAGATATTAGGAGTGCAAACTTTACCTCCTTACCTTCATCAGTTCATTTGCTGCAAAATTTGACAACATTATGTCTGGACAATTGCGTCATAGAGGATATTAGCATCATTGGGAAGCTAAAGGGACTGCAAGTCCTCAGCTTCATGGGTTCTGAGATTGAGCATTTGCCAAAAGAGGTAGGAGAACTAACCAATCTGGTACTATTGGATTTGAGCAAATGCTCGAAGCTAAAAGTGATAGAACAAGGGGTAATGGAAAGACTGACCAAACTGGAGGATTTGTATCTCGAAGAAAGTTTCGACCAGTGGGAGGGTGAAGGAGATGCAGCGCAAGTTAATGCTAGGCTTGCTGAGTTAAACAACATGCCTTGGCTAAGGACACTAGATGTGCGTGTTTCTAATCCCAAGTTACTCCATCAGGACCTGCCGTTTGGAAAATTGGAAAGACATCGAATACTTGTTGGTGGTAAATGGGATTGGTCAGGCAGCTATGAAGAGCTACGGACCATGAAGCTTGAGGTGGTGAGATCAGATGTTCTGTCTCAACAATGGCTTCAGCTTAACCTGCAGAAGGTTCAAGATCTTCACCTGTATGGCATATCGGAAGGTACTTGTCTGAGCGTTCATGCGCTATGTGTAGAAGGTTTTATGCAACTAAAGCACCTTCGTGTTGAAAGTAGCACTGCCTTCCAGTACATAGTCTCCTCAGCAAAGTGGTTAGCTCATGATGCTTTTACAAGGTTAGAGTCCTTATTGGTTAAGCACCTGGACAATTTGGAGAAGATCTGTCACGGCCTTGTCACACCCCTTTCTTTTGGTAGACTGAAAGTGATAAAAGTCGAAAGGTGTGGCAAGTTGAAGAACATGTTCTCTCTTTCCTTAATGGAAAGCCTTTCGCAGCTCGAAGAGATTGATGTATATGATTGCAAGATGATGCAAGCGGTTGTTTTAGATGAGAGCAAAGATGATGACGATGAGGAGAAGGTAGCCAGTGGATGTTGGGAATGCTATAGCACGACAAAGAGTCTCTTCTGTGGTCCACGTATTGCAGGCCCTGAACTGCCCCAGGAGTCTGATCAGATAAGTAGAACCAAGAGGATACCTGCATTATTCACGAAACGGACAGAGGGTGGATACAAGGGAAAACGGGTTGTTGAGCTGGCAAATCTACGTCGTTTGACTCTGAGATTCTTACCAGAGATCACAACATTCTTCACCAGAGCAAATCCGCAGAAGCCCCAGGAGATAGCACGGGACATTTTCGTGGATGGCCAACAGGTAACTAAATTAACAGACCACCAATTTCTTCTTCTCGCGGTTGTGTGATCCTTATGCTGAAGAATAGATATCCTATTTTACATCATCTGTCTATATCTCCGCTACTACAAATTGGAGAAGAAAAAAGTTCTGTATAATACTCACTTTCGAAGACCACCCATTATATAGTAGAAAGATTGTAAAATGGCTGCGCATAAGTCAAATAAACGCCTAAAACTTTAAACAATTGCAACAGAGTAAAAAAAAAAAAAGGTCCCATGAGAAATTCCATAGAAAACCGTATCTTATAAGAAATTAGTTTCCAGATTAATTAATAAAAAACTAAAACTTTGAACGATTTCAACAAGGGAATCCTTGAGATACCTCTTATACTTTACGGGGAATTGGGATTTAACCTGTAACCTTAGGCAAGAAATCGGAAGTGTACGTGGCGGAAAATTTGAAAACTCTATGGGCGATTTTGCATGAATGATATATTCTGATAAATTATCGTCTTGGTTTTTGTCAGGTTTGGCTGCCCAAGTTGCAGAGTTTGAAAATTTATGAGCTTCCGAAATTGAAAGAGTTATTATCAAGGAGTGAGACTGAACCCTCAATGGGCTTGACGATGAGCAACTTACAGTCTCTGGAAGTCCGGTACTGTGATCAACTCTCGAAAGTTTTCGACTCCAATTTGTTGATGGAGCTGCGGAGTCTGGAATCATTAGAAATTACTAATTGTGATATGTTAACAGAAGTCTTCAATCTTGAAGGGATAAATACTAAGCGTGGGTCTAATGATGGTATCCTCCCTCAGCTGTGCAAGATCATGCTATTCTTGTTGCCGAAACTGAGTTGCATATGGAGCAAGTGTCCTCGAGGAGAAGTAGCGGCATTCCAAAACTTAAGGGAGTTGAAAGTAAGCCGTTGCGATGAGTTGAGATACTTGTTTACCCCATCGATGGCTAAAGCAACGGCGAAACTGACAGAATTAGATGTGGAACGCTGTGACAAGATGGAGGCGATCATAATGGACGAAGATCATGGGAAAATGGAAAGCGCGTCGTCATGCAATATAAAAGAATTCCCATCATTGAAGGTCTTGCTGATATTCGAGTGCTGCAAACTGAAGGAATTCTATTCGATTAAAGGGGACAGCAACCCAACCTTCAGATTCCCTTTGTGTTGTGGGGAGAAAGAGAGAGATCATCACCAGGTGGCGGTCAATTCAACAAAGACAGTCTTCTTCAATCGAATGGTATGCTGCCAGACTTTCTCTACGTGTGTACTTATTCTTAATATGTTTTCCTCCCTCCCATTTTTTAGTGCAATTATTTATTTATTTATTTGGGATAAGTATGCATGCGCAAATTAAGACATCGATCTCTATGATCTAATTATGGTTCAACGGACTACTGAGCAAGAATTAGTTGCAAACAATAAGCTGAAAATTCTTCACAGTCTCACCAAAAACGAAAAACCTCAATTGGCTTCTTTGTTTGGTTTGTAAAACCAATTTTAACTCTACTCCACTTTAACAACACAATTATTACCTTTTTCTTGTTTTAACAAATCAATTCAATTTTTAATACTAAATTCTCTCAACTATTAGTTACTTTTTCCACAATTTAACAACACGACTCTCTCAACTATTTATTATTTTTCACATTTTTTTATAATTCAACATCACACTCATTACAAACTAATAAAAATCAAAACTCAAATCAACTCAACTCTAAAACCAAACACAACAATAGTTCCATATACATAATAGCACATTGGCCCGTGCATACACAAGTCATCCTTTTGTTTTTATCTTTGGTAATTTGTTATTGAAGTTTTTCATTATTATATTCAATAATTCTAAAAAAAAATTTATCTTTGTTTTTAAAATTAGTTGTTATCAGCACATTGTGCTATAAATTGCTCGTCAATTTTTGTATAATTGAAAACAGATAATCAACACATATGACAACAAATGAATACAGATCTAGAAAGATATTTAAAACTATAAATTCTATCGCGTATATAAATATAAATATTACAAATTGTAAATGAAAGTCCAAGAATGAAAAATCGTGATGACAAATAAGTACTTATCTAGTCTTATGAGATAGCGTATATATTAAGAGACAACAATCATGCATCATATGCATACAGAGTTACGTATAATATATATATATATATATATATATATATATAGAGGTGACCAGAAAGAGCGAGAGATATCACAGAGATATAGAGGTTAAGGTGTATGAAATAGAATATCATGAGTAGAATGATGTTAAAAATGAATTTCCGTGTATTCTATTTATAATATATTTAGCACATTGAACTTAAAAAGAATATCGCATATTTTGAGGAATTCTTTTCAGTTATTGAAAATTCTATAATTACATATTATTATATACAAATAATATGAAAAAATATCTAGAATACATCAAAAATGTTACAAATAAAATATAATAAATATTCTAGAAGATCAATCAACGTGGAGTTGGGGATTTACGTTTTTCCTTACGTGGTGCAACCGCGTCTTACGCTTCGGTTTTATATATTATAATGATGCATATAGTTTCGACAGTTTCGATTTTTGCGATAGAATATTGCAGAGGAAGAATAATATCAGTAAAGCTAAGCATAAAGTTGATTGAGAATTGTAACAACCAAATTAATGATATAAAAAATAATATCAGAAATAAAAGAAATTTCTCATAATATCTAAAAATAAATACACATGAAAAGATAGTTCTAGATTAGGTTGAAGAGCTATTAAAATTAATATGCATTTCAACTAATTGAATGCATAATATAGTTTAAATGAAATATCCTCACCAGCTAAAGATTGTAAATTTGAAAGATGGCGATTATATATACAATTTTTAATAAAAAAAATGAAAAGAATATTTGATTTCGTTAGATATATCAATTAAATAATCTTGAATAAATTCTGCATTATAGTTAAAGATGTTCCCACAAACTATATATATGGAAACATAATTGAGGTGGGTCCAGTATGATAGTTTTAGAAATCCCAGAATACTAATTGAAATTGTCTCGAATCTTATTCTTTAACTTAATAATAATTGTTAACAACATATTATTTTTTTCTTTTAATACATATTTAAAAATAAGATTCGAATAAAATAGAATGCATTTTTAATTCTCTAATGCTTTGTTGTTAGTTATAGAATGTTTAATAAATAAAAAACTTTTGATTTTTCAGATTAAATAAATAATAATGATAAGATTATTATTTTAAATGAATAATATCTTATAAGATGGGAATACAACATAATATTCTATAATTTTTCTAAAAAGATTTTATTACATGAATAACATTTTATAGATATTTACTTTTTAATATTTTTAAATTTATATAGCTATTATTTAATAAGTCACATTTTTTTTTGTTTTCATTTTTAAATAAAATTTTTCTTTTTAAAATGTGGTTATCTCACCCCAAACAAACTTAATCTTTCCCAACTTTTTTTCTTTATGCTTTTCAAAATGTCGTAAAAAAAAATCAATAAAACATAATTTTCTTGCCGTGTATATAATGATTTTGATCAACTTTGGAACGTTTCGTATTTATCTACATAAAATACGTTTGGTTTTTAATTTTCAATTAATAAATCTTAAACTTTATGTTTTATTAATATTATTTTATAAATTACAAACTAAATCTTAAATATTTTCTGTTAAGATATGGTTGTTTATCTATAAAATATTTGAAATTTTTATGATGAAATGTTATTATATACTGAATGATTATCTAACAGATCTTGAATTTTTGAGCTTTTAATTTATATTATGATTGGAAGTTTTAAAAATTTCAGGAGAAAAGACACTTTTAGTCACTAATTTTGGTACTTACGCCACTTTCATTTGAAGCCTTTTTCTAGGTCAGTTTTGTCCTCAACCTTCCATATTTTTACCACTTTAGTCCTACTTTCACTTTTTCAATTGAATAAAAATTACTTTTAGAAAAAATAAAATATGAAAAACGAAAAAGAATAAGAAAGGGAAAATAAGTAAGATCAGTTCGGCTTCAAAGAATAGCCAGTGAGAGTGGGAGCGGAGGCATCAACCGATGGTCCTAACCCCACCTCCGAGGTCGTCGGAGCCTTCAAAATGTGCCACTTATCTCGGATGTGCAGGGGGCAGTATCGGTTGACGCGATTGTGCCTTGAATCGACCGAGGTTTCAAAGTTGAAAGCAGCAGCACATTGTTACCTAGAGAGGGTTGGTGGGTGAAGACGGGTGGGTACAGGTGGTTTTATAAAATATTTCGGTCCACGTTTAGTTTGGATTAGTTTTTTTAGAACAAAAGAACCACCCTAAAACCACTTGGAAATATGAAAACTGCCAGCCCATAGTTTCAACTCTTTCGGGGACTGAAAGGGGAATAATTATGAGACCAATTGAAGGAGTCATGAAAACGATCGGGAATTAAAAAAAAAAAAGATGACTTTTTTTCTTTCTTTTTCCCACATAACACTATAACATAATTATTTCTCAAAAAATTGAAAAATGTATCAATGATTTTTGTTGAAATATGTATAAACATGTAAATATAAATGAATTTTCGGATGGATACGGTTACCGCTGTGATTTTCGGTCGGTCCTCGTTACTTTTGGGTGGATTTTTCATGCCCTTAAAAACGACCCATAAAGGCCATTAGGTTTTTAGGGTTTGGTTTTTTCGGTTAGGATAGGTTTGGTTTTTTCAGGATTTTCGTTACACCCCTTAGTGGACCTGTCACCGCCCAAGATCCGGATCGCTGACGACCTCGGAGGCTACTAGTGACCATAAGTGTAGGGCTGGTGGCGGCTGTCAACCGTCCCCCCCCCCCCATAATCCACATCCTAGATGTTGCAGGCGACAACCACACCCACGCCCAAGGTTGTGGCTACCTCAGAGTCGCTGGTGGCCCTGGGCTTTGGGTGGTGACCCCGACGATAGCTCCACCTCTCCTCTCTGAGCATCAGCGTAGCTTTGCATTTTTTTCGTCGTAATTTTAAAGCAAACTTATGGCTACATCCTAAAAAAATAAACATTAAGGCCTCAGAGAGAGAAGTCATAAGATCTAGAATCCCCAGTATCTTTCTAAAGAAAAAAAATTTCAATTTAAAAATGGCACCCGAGAAACTTGGCTCTAGGAAGAAATTTTTTAATTTTCTAAGAAAATTTTTTGTATAGTAAAAGACTGCAAATATATATTTATATGTTCACTTAAATAGAATGAAATTGTTTTTCTAAGAATATCTGCTTCTCCACGATTCAAATTGTATATCGATTAGAAATAATTTTTTTTATTCTCGTGTTTTTCATTATCCAGATATTTCCTTTTCTATTTTTCCAATTTATGATTTTGTCTACTTACTTTTTTAATTATAAATTGAATTTATAATTTCATTTAATAACGATTTCCTCGTATTTTTTACTCTAGAGGTTATCGATGGTTGTATATACTTTTTTTTTTAGTTTTTAATTTATTTGTTATTAGTTCATGATTGCCAATATCGTTTGAAGGTCTTGTTGTTATCTACAATTATATAGTGAAAATACTTTACAAGTATGCTAAATATAATGAAACGTGCATTTATTTTCGCAAAATTTAACGTTCATTGGCGAATTGAATATTGATTTGTCCCTTCAAATGCGAATACTTTTATATACTGATAACTATAATGAGTTGCACATTCATGATGCTTTGTTTTGAATGATAAAGCCGAGTTAGATTGTGATACTATATATGTGACTTGATTAAAAAATTATCGTGTGTCAGTTAATATTTTGTTAAGATATTTGTCCATCCAATCCAAAAATTGGTTGTTCCTTTAAGGTTCTCCTCCCGAGGTTGATGGAGATGACGCTCTGCTTGGTAGGAGATTTCGAGAAGATATGGGACAATAATGAACTCCCTGAAACTGAAACATCATCTAATTTCAGCAAACTGGAGACCATCAGTGTTGGTGGATGCAAGAAGCTTCGCACTGTCTTTCCTTTAACTTCAACAGAGAAGAGGTGGCAGAATCTTAAAGAGGTCGATATAGGTCCTTGTGAATTTTTGGAATCTGTATTTGAAGTTGACGTCAACGGGCGGGAGCACTCAGATAAGAAAGAGAAGCGCACAGCAGCAATAATGCTCCCTGAATTGCAAAAATTGGATTTGTTTTGGCTGCCGAAACTAAAATGCGTTGTCTTCGACGAGAAGGTGTCCAAAACCAAAACTGTGGTGGGTTTTCCGAATCTCACAGGAATCACTGTGGTGGGGTGCGACTGTTTAACAGATCTCATCCCGCTCACAACAGCCACAACTCTTCTGAAACTGGAGACACTGAAAATAAAGGGATGCAAGGGCATGCGGGAGGTTGTTTCCCGAAGGGACGGCAAAGCAGATCAGATGGATGAAATCATCATTCCCCGTTTGCGGTCATTGGAGCTTTCTTCTCTTGAAAGCCTGGAGTATTTCTTCTATGGTAGTTCTCCTCCATTTCGATTTCCCTCCTTGAAAGATCTAGAAATAACTGGTTGTTCTGAGATGAAGGGGTTCATTGCTGAGCCTCCAAATGGGGGACCTCAACTTCAAGATGATGATGTTGCCTCCCAGGGACTTTTCAATGAGAAGGTACGGTAGGGTACGGTGTGCAGTATTTTCCTCATCATCTTCTTCCTCCCTTTCATTGATTGCTACGTATATGTATGAGCTGCAGATGCTGCAAAAGGTTTGTTGTTCTTTACCTCGCCATTGCTGATCTGAAATAATTAATTGTTCTGCACAGGTCTTTCTTCCAAATTTGGAGAAATTACAGATTATCGGCATCAAATTGAGAGCTTTATGGAAGAAACAACTTTCTCCGGGGACCTTCTGCAAATTAAAACATCTTAAGGTGGAGAGATGCACTGAGCTCCTCAGCATTGTTCCATCTTTTATGCGGAAGAGGCTGCGGAACCTGGAGTGCCTCAAAGTAGATGATTGCTCTTCATCAGAGTGTATATATGAGGGCTTGGATGCTGGAGATAGCAGCACGTCAGCCAGGATGAACCGTCAGACATACCCCGAAGATGAAGCGTATTTGGAGAAACTCCAAGGACTACATGTATTTGATTGTCTGAAGCTACGATATATAATTGGAAGCAGAGATGGAAAGTGCATACATGTGGCTCCCGGAATCGTAATACTTCCCAAGTTAACAACTCTTGAACTTAAGAAATTGCCAGCACTTTGTAAGTTCTGGCAGGGGAGCTTATGCACTTTAGAGTTGCCATCCTTGAATAAGTGGCTTGTCAGAGAGTGTGGAAGTCTAGAGGAGGCCGTGAGTGATGCTGTAGATATACTACCACAAGATTTAGACGACCAAATTGACGTCGTGATTCAGCAAAAGAGACTGCCGGTACGTTCTTATCCTAGCTTGCTGTATATTTACTAGCTCCCGACCCAAATCATGAAGCTTGCAAGGCTGTAAAACATCAATGCATGCAATTAATGTCAAAAGTCAATTTAAGCCTGTTTGGATGACAAATATATTGACTGGTACTAATTCTTGTTTTGGATTAAGTAACAAATGTTCAAAATATGAAACTTGCAAGAAGAGAAGGATGTGTACGTACTGCAGCTCACATGTTCTGCTGGACAGTGCCTTTTGGATCCCATTCACTGTGCTATGCCACCTGACTCTTGAATTAATTCGGAATACACTAGTTGATGGTGCCGTCATATGTACGTGACACCAGTCGGTAGATCTTTCATAATTGTATACCGATGTAGAGATTGGATGGTTAATGATATGTCTGTAGGCGGCTTCTCATTTGAAGGGAGTTTGCTTCAACAAACATATGGAAATTAATAATACTTTAAATGCTCAACTTTAACCTTTTTTTTTAATCGAACTTTATCTTCAAAGTTCAACAATTTATTCTCGTTTGTCCAACAGTTATTACTTTTTCTGTCAGAAAAAGTATTTTCAAATAAAAATAATTTTCAAATTTTAAAAAACAAATAATGGTGCGGGCAAGTCCGGTATTAGGAAGTCAAACACCAATCATTTCATTTTCTGTTTCCACTTTTTCTGTTTCAATGGGTGCCACGGTGACACCGTTTAGTATTTTAGTTCAATTAGTTAGTATTTATTATCAACAACTTAGTATTTTAATTTAAGTATTCAATATCGAACAAAAATACTAAATATTTGAACTAAAATACTAAACGTGTCGCCGTAACACCGAGTCATATTGGAATTTCCCCTGTTCCAAAGCACCTGCAAGAGAATACATACATATATACATATATACACACACATATGAGTGTGTACAAAGTCTGTGACCGGTAAATAAGTGTTCTTGAGTTACTGCCAAGGAATTGAATATTTACTAGTGATATATTCTCAGGCTGCAATACCCGACTTGCCGATTCTGGACTCTACGGATTGGAACGATGAGCTGATAGAGCACATATTGAGTGTTCGTCAATCTCATCTTGAAGTTTTGCATGGAGTACGATTTCTGGCGGTGGAAAAATTTGTTGTCAGATCTGCTATATATGCATCAAGTCTCGTCTTTAAACTGAAACTTGAGGAGCTCATACTTGCTGATGCTTCGCTGGAAGTTCTATTCACATGTGAAGTTGCTCCTTCAGCTCTTGTTAATAAGGACAACCCTCGGAATGTTGTTGCCGCACCACTAAGGAGATTGAAGCTGGTCCGATGTCCGGAGCTATTCAATATTTGGAAGGGAGACGAATTTACTTTCTCAAAACATTTAGAAACCCTTCGAGTGTCTGAATGTGCCAAATTGATCAGTTTGCTGCCACCCCTGACAACTTTTCAGAATTTGACATCTTTAGAGGTATCAAAATGCCATCGGTTGAAAGCTCTCTTGACAGTTTCAACAGTGAAGAGTCTCCCGAAGCTTGCAGAAATAAGTGTAGTAGAATGCGATGCCTTGACAGAAATAGTGGCTTGTGGCGAATCTGGCGATAGTGATGTACAAGAGGAGATTGCTTTTAGTCGACTGGAAGTACTGGAGCTTGACTGCTTGATGAGTATTAAGCACTTCTGTTCAGGAAGCCATGGACTCAAACTCCCATGGTTGACAAAATTAACCATGGTGGGATGTCCCGAGATGAAAATCTTCTGTCAAGGTGATATAAGCACGCCGAAGTTGCAGGACATAGAGTTAAGAGATCGTTGGAATAGAGCCGAAAGTTACAAACTGTACAGTGACCTTAACACAACAATGAAAAAGTTGTTCTCTGAAAAGACACTACTGTCCTCGATGCATTCATTAAAGATCTCTGAGTCCATCGAGTGGAAAGAGATATGGCTTGGCACTGGCAGTCTTCCTTCTGGGACTTTCGGAGCCTTGAGATCACTTACTATAGAGGATTGTGGGTTTTTGACGGTAGCAGCTGTTCCATCTCATATATCTCTCCTCTTCCAATGGCTTGAGAAATTGGAGATAAGAAACTGCGGTGCAGTACAAGAAGTGTTTGAACCTCCGAGGGCAGATGATGCAAAGGTATATTTCTCCTTGCTGGAGCTTCACTTGAGAGATCTTCTGAAGTTGAGGCTAATCTTCCCCAAAGATTTCCACAGAACTTTCAGCTTCGAACAACTTAACACTCTTCAAGTTCACAATTGCAGCTGCCTGTTAAACATACTGACGCCTAATATGGTGCCGCATCTTGAAAGCCTTCGCAAAATTAAAATCAAGGACTGCACAATGCTGGAGGAAATCATCACAAAAGAGAAGGAAGATGAGGAAATTCTGGAGAGTAAAATTTGGTTTCCTAATTTACAAGATATAGTCATCCACGGTTTGGCGGCATTGAAGAGCTTCTACCCCGGTGATTGCCGTCTAGAATTCCCATCCCTAGAAAAGATGACCATCAAGAACTGCCCCGAAATGGTCAGATTCGCACACCCAACTGCTTCAATTAGAGAGGATGATGACGTAAGCAACACAAGGGACGTTATTGATCAGGAAATTGCCTCCCAGCCTGCATTCTTCAGTGAGAAGGTCAGTTTTTTTTTTTTAAAGCCAAATAATCCTGATTATTAATTAATTATATATACGTACTGATTTTAATTGTTTCTCTTTTTGTAAATTACTAATTTCTTTTGTGTTAATTTAAAAAGGAAAGAAAAAAAGGTTATGGGAATGTTGGGAGGAGTTACTCCACCTTGGGTTGGGAAAGGCACGTTCGAGGAAATTATTTCTTGAAAACTATTTATATATATATATATATATATAATAGAGCGTCACTCGCACTATGCGTGGAATTAAAAGTAATTTTAATTTGAAAATTAAACCAACACATGCGAAATATTATCAAATGCTATAATTAACCTTGTCAAAATTATCGATTTTGAAAAGTTAGTAGAAAAAAAAAGGATATTTTTGTTTTAAGAGGATACACGTTAAGGAGATGATGAGATGATACATGTGAAAGAGGAGAGAGAATAGCAGGTGGAGTTGAAAGTGAGTAGTTAAAAAGAAATTTAAATTACATAATTACCCTTTAACTTTCATTTATTTAGTTATTGTCAATTAGTTTTATCATTTATTTATGGGTAGTTTTGAGAAAGGAAAGTTAGACAAACTAACTTCTTTCTGCAATTTGTAGTAGTAGATATATATAACTGAAATATTGATTTATTATATCTAATATTTATTTAAGGGTATTCTTATAGGCTATGTTTGGAGGTCAAATTAAGGATACAGATTAGGATGAGATGAGTATATAAATTTAAATCCCCATGGATATTTTATGTTCTAATCTAGCTTTTGGGGTATGTTTAGGTTTGGGATTGGAATATGAGATCAAAATGACAAATGTACCCTTAAATTATTTTTTCTAAAAAATTCTAAAAATGAAAAAGAAATTTATATTTTTTTTAAAAAGGTAAAGCGGTCGACTGTGTTGGGTAGTGGTAGCCCGATTCTAGCCATCGTGGCATCAGCAAAGTCGTCAGCGATCCTCTAGGTGTGCCAACGACCTCATTGGGGCGGCGATGGCCAGAATCAAGCCATCGCCGCACCTCTCCATGCTTACCCATGTTCAATGGCATTTTTCAAAAGATTAGAAAGAGAGTTAGGGGCATTTTCATCGTTTCATTAATAATTCTATCCCAATTCGGGTTTAATCCACCCCTCCCCCAAGGATTAGTTGCTTAATATTGTATCCAAACATATTCTAAACCCAATCTCAATCCCATCGCCACCAAATATCGGATTAAGATTTTTGAAATCCTCTCCTCCCTTTAATCCGATCTACTAAAAATATCATAAGTTTTAAAATGGTGTTCCTGTAAATTCGAGAACATCCACTAAGAAATTTTAAGCAGGTTAAGTGGGTGTAGCCGTATGAAATATATAATTTCTATAGTGCGTGTCTGTCTTCTTTCCGGATAGTGATAACGGGTATCAGCGAAGTATATTTTCTGTACTTTATGTTTTCTTTTTTTTTCAATTTTTTTTCTATAACTTATGAGGAAGTTACAGGTTATGAGGCAACGTTTTCAGATAGTGGTATTGGTTTCTTTTTCTTTTTACAGTTTTATTCTTTCTAATTAGTTTCTTCAAATTACTAGAGGATTTCTTGTAAATTCATACACTCTCTTTATCAGTATCAATACTGTAATAGGACAAGGAAAATAGTTTATCTAACTTTTCTTCTCCCAAAAATACCCCTATGAAAATATTATGATTAATTAATTACCACTAAGTTAAGGAAAGTTAGAGGTTAACTTTGTTAATTCCTATAATTAGCAACTACCGACTTCTCCACTTCTCTCTAAATTTTTCTCTACCTCTTCCCTTTTCTCTCTTTCATCTCTTCCCCACGTTCCCTCTCTATTCTCTATCCCCTCACCATTTTTAATAAATTTATCCTTTGATATTATTAGTAATTTACGTATGTTCAAAAATTATGAATACTTATATCTTAGGAAAGCTTTTAAAGAAATAATAAAAGTTATACCAAATAGTGGGTAGCGAAACTAAAAGCCTTCAGAGAATATAGTGCAAAAGGATCCGAGAAATCTCACAAAAAAATGTGAACTCGAAATATTTTAGTGTAAAAACAGCACGTAGTGCGGGCACACTTCTAGTAATACATACACTAGAGTGTCACCGCGTTACGCGCGTGATAAAATTCACGATCCATGTTACTCGTATCAAATTTTCAATTATTTTCATTTTTAGTTCTCTTTCAATAGGTCGATTTCAAAACAAAATAAAATTTAGGCTGCCAAAAGAATTGAAAGAAAGAGTGTCAGTTGAGAAGAAAATAGTAGGAGGTTACTTATGGGGGAAGCTGAGAGTGAAGGTCATTATACATTGAGATGGGGAACATGTCGAGGGCAATAATTTGCTAAAAAAAATTAATTGAATTGTTCTACATATATTTAAAGGTTTTTCATTAAATTCATTGAGGGTATTTTTATAAATTCACTTTAGGTAGGCTTTTTCGTTATCGATACATACTAGAGCTATACTCGCCCTACGTAATAATAATAATAATTAATTATTTTGTAATATATGAAATGATAATTGAGAAAAGTAATTCCTTAGCTAATTGGCCACTTTAATTAGCATTTAATTAAAAAAATTAATTATAATAAAACACAAGATAAATAATCAAACAAATTAATAGAAAAAAAATTGCTCGTCCATTTTTGAGAAAGAAAATCGGCGTGCAATTGAAGAGGTGAGGGAGAGACAGGAGAGGATGGGGAGAAAAATTGTCGGTATTTTTTAAAGTAAAATTTTATCGTTCTGCAATTCTGGAAAGAGAGATGTTCAATTTCATGTACTAAGATAGTGGGGTGGACTGTGCAGGTTTTATTCCCTGACTTGAAGGAATTGACACTTTCTGGCTTGGGTAATTTGAGCACTATATGGCATAACGAATTTAGTGGGGACTCATTTCGTCGATTGGAGGAAATCAATATTGAAAGTTGTGGAATGCTGCGGAAAGTGTTTCCACCAATCACTGTCCAAAGATGCATGTGCCTGAAGACGCTAATTGTAGCTGAATGCGATTCACTAGAAGTAGTATTCGATCTCGTGGGGCTGGCTGCCATGGTAGATAATGGTGATGAAATTCATGAAGACAATGAACAAGGTGAAGCCTCAAGAGTTGCATCGTTGGGAAAACTGGAGATATCACGACTGCCAAAGCTACGGAGTTTGTGGAATGTTGACAAAGAAGGATTTGTAAGCTTTGAAAACCTGAAGGAGGTACATGTGCGTGAATGCCCGAAACTCGTAAATCTTTTTCCGGTCTCTATAGCCAGAGGTCTTACGAGACTTGAGAGCCTGAATATAGAAGAATGTGGTTTAGAATGGATTGTTGCCAAAGGAGAAGAAGCAATTAGAAGGTTCGTGTTCCTGGAGGCTACCTTCTTGAAGCTTTGGAGGTTACCAAAGCTTGAGGGCTTCTATCCCCGAGTACATACTTCTGAATGGCCTATGCTAAAACAGATGGTGGTGCATGGATGCAACAAAGTAGAAGTGTTTGCTTCAGGGTGTGGGTGTCTTCATCAGACTAGTGCGGAAGGTCGTGAGTTTGCTGTCAAGCCACCGCTCTTCTCAGTTGACAAGGTAAGCTGGACATACTATGATATAGAAGAGGTGTGCAGGGTATTCCTCTGTGGAACCATTTGATCTTCATCACTCTTTTTTTTGCTTTAGGTTACAACGTTCATATTTACATGGGTACAATTATGTGGAACCATTTTGATCTTCACGTGTGAATTTATTGTTCTTTTGATGTTTTCCTATGACTCTTATAGAGAGACAACCCTTCCTTCTCTTCCGTATATGCTAACAATTCATTAATTTTATGCATCTGAAAGAATTATTAGAAGTTTGAAAATATAAATGCACTCCGATATATTTAGGATCTCTGTATTGATCTTGCCTATTGGTTGTAGCTTTGGATCGTGTGAGTTGCCAAACAAGCATCATTTGCTGCATCCTTTTTAATACAAGTTGATGTGTGACTTATTGATTCTGCTTGCCACTAGGATGCGTTCCCCAATTTACTTAGCTTGAGCATTGAAGCCATGGCAGAAATATGGCCTCACCAGTTCAGCAGGGAAATTTTTCCCAAGTTAAAGAATTTGAAGATAAACAACTCAAAGGATTTGGCAGCCGATCTCCCCGCTTATAGATTACAGAATTTGTGTAAACTTGTCCTAAGCAAATGTCATTTCAAAGATATTGAGTCGCATGAAGGATCTCCTGTCAAAGGTATAACAGGGCAGCACGTGCACCAAGTCCCAAATAATGGTGCTCTTCCACATTTGGGAGTCCTTCAAGTATCAGAGTGTTCAGGCTTAGCAAACTTGGATCAATTGCCACTGTCGTTCCAAAGCTTGATGGTTCTGAAAGTATCGGCTTGTCATGAATTGCTGTGTCTAATGTCATCTGCAAAGGCAAAAAGCCTCATCCGACTTACTCATATGACCATAGAGAATTGCAGAGTTATGGAGGAGGTGGTTGCAAATGAAGGTTATGTGGAAACAAATGATGAGATTACTTTTGAGCAGTTACAGAAGTTGACTTTAAGTTCATTATCAGAACTCTCCAGCTTCTCCAGAGGAAATTTCAATGTCAAATTCCCGTCCCTTTGGAAAGTGTCTCTGAGTGAATGCCCCAAGATGGAGCTTTTCTTCCATGGAACCTTAAGCACGCCTATGCTAGAGATATTTCAGATATCAGGGAAAGCCATCTTTCTTCATGATCACAACCTTAATGCAGCAATGCTGGAGAGATCTCAAGCAACAGTATGCATATTCATCAAGATTTTCTTACTTGTCAATGACTTTTTTTCTTTTCCCCTGCCGTTTGATATATAATCGTCATAATTATCATGCAGGGTGGTCAACTCAAAAGACAGAGCGAGGTGGAGCAACATCACGGTATGTCATATGTGATTTTGGAAGGTCTCAGAAAATAGAATAAATGGGAAGGCGACCAAATACTGCTTTTCGAATTTATTACTGGTAAATTGAAATTATGATAAAAATCCTTTGCTTCATAAACAAAATGGACAAGCACAACAATTCACGTCTTTCTTTGGAATAATGTACATATCAAGACGGTGTCCCTCAAATGGTTTATTAACATGGAACTATTTGTAAATTTTAATTTCGTAGTAGTCTCGGTTGAAAATGGTTTTATATACGCATCTTTGTATAGTCTACAAGTTCGTTCTTACTGTCTGAGATTGCAGAGAATTCTTGGGCAGGCACATCATCAGACAGTGAATTGTCTTCTTTAATGTAGGTTGGTATTCTTTCTTCTTTGTTATGCTTTCAAGCTTTGTTTTCGTGGATTCATCATGGGTGAGCGCCTTGGTTAGCAAAAATGATCTGTTATCTGAAATAGCTGAAGAGATATCTAAAAGCGCAAGCTATAAACCTATGTGTTCCTTTACTTTGAAGGTGCTCTACTCATAAATAAGCAAGAGCTTTGTAGTTTGGATGGGATACCGCTGTCAGAAAATAAGCAGCGGTGGATTGATCAGGTAAGTTTGTTGGAAACACGAGTAACAGTCAACAGATGATAGATCCCGACCGCGCCGCTTCATTTCCCATGGCTCTGCGGATGGAATGCTGGAGGAATTTACTAGAGAAAATAGATCTCGCGGATTGGACTCTTTTCCGCATATCCTTCTTCTTTCATTAAAAGGTACAGTCTTGTCAAGCCTCTATTGACATTGATGAGTTTCTATTCCTTATAAATTCTTTAAAGGAATGTCTTCCCCCTTGACAATGGCAGCCCTTGTCAAGTAGAGCTCCTTTTTCTTTTTTTTTTTTGGGTTCTGCAAGAACTTAAAAGTTCGTAACTCTGCAGCATCTTTGCACATATATACAATAGTCTCTCTCATGCAACGATTTCATTTTTACCCCCTCTTCGTACTTTATAGTTCTCTATATAATTCCTGCTCTTGTATTCATTTTTTTCAGCTTCTGCAATAGTGATTCCATTGGTACAGTGCAACGGATTTGTTAGAAGAAGTGCTTCCAACCTTTCGCGCTCAGAGGTTCAGAGGAAGGGGATGAAGCTGATACTATATCAAGTCATGTCAAAGTCGAACTGAAAGGATTATGTTGGCAGAACATTTAAGCTAAATATACATTGACTCATTTAGATGGCAGACCAAACATTGGACCCTTTAATTAACTGTGCTGAGAATCAATTCCTGAAAGATTGATGTCAATCAGTTCATTTCAATTCAATAACGTTTGATTCCATTCAATCATCAATGAATTATGTTTGGAAAATTAAGAAATTAAACTAAACTGAATTGAATTATCTTGTTTGGAATGCATTTGAAAAAGAGTAATATGCTTACAAAAAATTTAAAAATTAAAGTTGTTAGTTCCAAATGAATTGAATTCTTACTAAATCTTGTTGATTTTGGCCCAATTTGAATTCGAATGTAAATCTTGCATTTTTAAAATAGATTTGGTGTCATTTTCATACCGGATAACAAAATTCAATTGAATTCTTGTAAATGAATTGAATTATTGCATATTTTAGGATTCCAAATTATATATATATATATATATATATATATATATATATACACGAGTCGAATTCTCACACTACCACTGTCACGACACGAAAATCTAGCAGTATTTTCCCTAAATTTTCATTTTTTTCCAAACAAATAACAAACTATAACCTACTAATATATTCATATGCTCCAAGCTCAAGAAAATGCCAATCCTTTAACATAAACAAAAACACATATATAATCAAACAATTCATCAACTAATCAAGCCAACCTACTCTAAAATACATTAACAAAATAATTCCTTCCCAAAAGAATTTCTAATATATTCCTCATGACAATTTACAAATAGCTAAAAGAATTACTCCATGCTGTAACCATGTAGACACATTCTATTAAAAAAAACACCTATAAGATGGCCAAAGCTCTCTACATAGTCCTCCGAACTTATCCAGGATATCAAAAATGGTTTTCCTGCGCAGCTAGTAGTTTATCTGGAAAATATATGCAGCTTGTGAGCTACAACTGATTTATCTTATTCCTCAAATCATCATTTTGACTTCACAATTTCAAACAAGTAGTTACATAGCTTAAATAGCTATGACAGTTATTTTAGTAAAAAAATTTAGATCTATCACCATGCCCAATAAATCATTTCCATGCTATTAAACCACTGATCAACAACCTCCAACTTAATAACATAACTAACATTACCCAATTCTATAGCATCAAAGGAAAGCTAAATAACTTAACAAAGCTCAGCTTATATTAGTCATTTAACCACCGTTAGAAATCCTAAAATCAACTATTAAACCAACTTCTTCAACACAACACCCAAACGTACTACTACTATCTAATTTACTAAAACACAATAGGACTAAGTAGTAATTAAAAGAGAGACCTAATCAGCAATACATACCCAAAACCCATCAATAACGGATCACCATGTCAAGGCCTTCCTTGTGGTGTTCTCCAATTTCCGTATCTCAATCTACCCTCAATCTTCTCTACCTCGTTCCCCTCTCTATTCCGTTCATCCACCGCCCAACTGCTACTTTCCCATCCTTGGTTCTTTCATTTCTCTATCTCTTCATCGAGCTCAAGCTCGGGCTCTGGCTATTGCTCATTCACTCTTCATCTCTGCTATTGTCCATAATCCATTTCAAGCTAAACTTCCCTCGACCTTCATCTCGAGCTCTCCTTCTCTCTCTCGCTCTCTCTTTCTCTCAAGATCGTTCTCTCCCTTCCTCCCTCCCTCCCCTCTCTCTCTCTCTCTCTCTCTCTCTGTTTCTTCTTTTTCGCCCGAACAGAGAAGCCTCTACGCCAAAAATAAAATAAAAATGCAGAGATGAAGAAGGCGGTGGAAATTATGGGCTCAAGGGGAGTTTATTTGGGCCATGTGGGCTCTAAATGTTTATCAAGCCCATACTTAACAACCTGCACTATAGTTATATGTATAGTATACATATTTCTGTGTGTTATACTGCCATCTATAGAGACACACTATATATATACATATATGTATATACTATATGGACTAGTATATACATATATACTAGTCCATATTAGCTAGGGTTTATAATATTTAGGGATAATAACGCCATATAACCTAACGTTTGAAGGAATTCTTAGTTCTAGCCCAAACTTGATTTTTTACCTGAGATATCTCAACGTTGACCTGTTGGTTTCAAATCTATCCCGACGCTAACTTTCCGTCCAAAATTGACGGAATTGCACACGTGGCATGTTAATTTTGTAACAAGTGTCGGGATATATGTGAAATTAACGTGCTACGTGTGCAATTCCGTCATTTTGGACGGAAAGTTAGCATCGGGATAGATTTGAAACCAACATGTCAACGTTGGGATATCTCAGGTAAAAAATCAAGTTTGAGTTAGAACTAAGAATTCCTTCAAACGTTAGGCTATATGGCGCTATTAACCCTAATATTTATAGAGTTGCCATTTACATTACGAGTAAATATATTATTATAATATTAACCACAATCAAATTAACCAGTGATAGGATGCCGCATCATCGGATATCCTGACCAATCAGCATCACAGAAGACTCGAAGTTGCAAATCTGATGGGCGCTACAGAAATATTCCTTGTCTAGGACTATTTTTGAGATAATGAAGCACTCTCATGGTTGCATCCAAATGAGGCTATGCGGACACTGCATAAACTGAGAGAGTATATAGACCGAGTAGCACAGTTCTGATCTTGTGATCGTCAAATTAATCAATCGACCAACAAGGCTTCGATATCCCTCTAGTTCAGGAAACACGTCTCCAATATCAGCACTAAGCCGATGCTACTGCTCCATGGGAAAGAGCTATAGTTTGCTTCCCATTTTCCAACACTAAGACAATATGACAAGAGTATATTTCCTTTGAGAGAGAAAGAGTCCTATAGCACTGCATGCAAACAGAGCCATAATTAAGTAAGGTTGATGCGACATATATAAGCACAGTTAGGATCATGTCATTGACATACATAAGCACAACTAGAAAAACATTGCCGCGAGAAAATGTAAACAGAGAATTGTCTGCTTTTGATTGTTGAAACTCATAATTAAGGTTGATGCAAACTTAGCATACCAGTTACGAGAAATCTGCCTGAGACCATAAATCAGCTTGTGTAAGCGACAGACTTCACTGGGTTGGCTAGATTTGAATCTCGGTGGAAACTTCATGTAGACCTCTTCTTCTAAGTTACCATACAAGAATGCATTGTGCACATCAAGCTGGTGGAGCTCCCACTGCCGAGCTAATGATACCGTGAGGAGACATAAAACCGTCACCAATTTAGCGACCAGCACAAATTTCTCATGGAAGTCCAGGCCTTCTACCTGGGTGAATCCCTTAGCCACGAGCCTCACCTTGTACCGTTCTATATTCCATCAGAATTATTTTTTGATTTTGTAAACCCATTTGTAGCCAATAGGTTTCTACCCAGGAAGCAAAGATTGAATACGCCATGTCCCATTATCTTCCAACGCCCGTATCTCATGCCAAAGCCTCTAGCCATCGAGCATCTCTCACGGCTTGTGAATAAGTGGCAGGTTCAACATGGGAGTCGATAGCGACTATAAAACTCTCGTGAGAGTTGGATGATCTTGCATAATTGAGATAATTATGGAGTGGATGGACCGTACCTAAAGAGCCGCCGATGGCGCGACCTGATAAGTGCAGGGTCGTTGATGGGTCTCTGATTTATGTCTTGGAAATCGATTGCTCTTTTTGAGCCTGTTAAGACACGAGCTGGGCCGACGGACTGAAATGGGCTGGCTGTTTTTCATATTCCTGCTCAGCTTCTCCTTGGACTCGCAGATGGAGTTGGGCCCATCCTGATTCCATCTCTTGGGCAAACGTGTCAAAAACTCCCTCCAATTTCACCATTCAATTGAACACGCTGCCCTCGAGAAAAATTAATGGAATCCTTGGAGGAATCTGGTTGCCTTTTATCCAGTAAAGGAAATATTCCTTCATGAGCTACAAGGTCGCGAAAAATAATAATTTCTTTCGACTCCAAATCAAATACCTTCCACACCTTTAGACCGAATGAATATCCAATGAAAATACATTTTCTTGCTCTCTCACCGAATTTATCCTGAGAATTCCGATGAACATAACAAAGCGACTCGAAAACGCGTAGATATTCATAACTTGGCAGTTGACCAAATAAAACCTCAAGTGGTGTTTTACCCGATAAAAGAGATGTGCGTGGGAGTGTGATAAGAAATGCAGCCATTAAAACACATTCCCCAAAATTTAATTGAAAGACCCACTTAAAACATTAACGCGTAGGGTCACACTAAGCATGTGATAATGCTTACTTTCCACCCTACCATTCTGTTGGTGAAGTCTGATGAATTATTCCGTTTTCAAACGTGAAATCCGAAAATATTATCGCAGAGCACTTTAGATCCTTCGTCAAACGCCCAATGGCGATCAACTTATAAGAGAAACCCGGCGCATACAAAACATTTCGCAGGATAAAACGATGGCCAAACCGAATTTGCCCTCATAAGTTCGCCAATATTGTCTTCCCATCTGGAAGGGTAGTTGAAATTGGCACATCTAGCTTCCGCCTTTTTCTCGAGGATTATCGAGTTACCCGTCATATGCAAAGAGGCACCGGAATGGAGGATCCATTAAAAATCGTGAGATACTAATTCCACATCTTTAAGGCGTTTAGAAGGCCCTTGTCACTTGCTGACTACGAAGGTCAGCAACTCTCGAATATTGCTCATCTGAGAGTCCCGGAATCGAAATAGAATTCCCATGACCGCTTGCCAACGCCATAGCCATCCCTTGCGATACCATCTGATCAGGATTCCGGTCTGTCTGCTTTAGACTCGAACCAGATTGCTGCACATTTGGCCCCCAGCATATTTGGTCTGGACCAAGGTTTCTGCACACCAGGCCCAACTTGCTGTGAATTCGCTCATAGCGTGCTTGGTCCAGACCAATGAGTCTGCCGGAGAATTTCGCTCATTCATTTGAAGACAAGAACATAGATAACAGTACAAGATGTGAATCTCTATAATAGGTTACTGTCTAGTATCCTTAAGCTGGAGCTATACTCCTAAACCAGGACTAATGTATTCTGGAAAGTGTACAAGAGAATAAGGCAACCGATATTGACAGAATTACTAATCCCAAAACTCATTGGATAGATGGAAAAAAATGCAGACCACGATCAAACACGAATATCAGCAATAGGACCCTTATTGCTCCAATTTTCATGCGAGAAAGATGCGCTCTTTCCATGACCAACTCAGTAGCTGACCAAAGGCCTTGTCGGTTCTCTTATAACTTTAGCAATTTTCTCCTGCTCCAAGGACTATTTCTTTGGGCCTTCAAGTACCATACACTCCTTCCTTTTATACGATACTCATTTATCCGTGCAACCTAAAGAGAACCTGCATTAAATAAAATTAGCCATAAGCTGTGGAAAACACAAGCGTTTTTCCACTGCTCCAACGGCTCTTAAAACTCCCAAACCTCCTCACTCTTAGGCAAACAAACATCAACCCGTTTTGACTTTGGCACCCTGTGCTGAAGTTTCATTCCTTCCCCGCAAAACAGAACTGCGTCTCTGTTGCACCTGCTTTATGATCTTTTTTGGTCAAACGATCACCGAATTAATTAACTGCATAAGTGGTGAGATAATGAGAAGTGTAGAATCTGATCCTGGCAGTGATTTTGTCACGTTAAGGCAGAACACTATCTGGTAAAAAGCTTCCGCAAGATAAGGGGATGCCCGATATACCTAAGATGATGGGCAATATTTGTCTTATAAGATGTCTATAATTTGAAGTCAATAACTAAGCAAGCGAATCTTGATTACTCTCCTGAGCCCCTCGTGCTATGCTCTTGAGTAGCTCAAGGTCAGCTCACCTTGACTGGAATATTAATGACACAGCGTACAACGCGAGTAACCGTCACAGACCCGTTGATTCGCGCACGAATATCGGAACTACGACCTTCTATACCCGTTGATTCTACGAATACCAGGAAATAGGCATCAAACTTGAATCGATCCGAGATTGGACAAAGCACGAAAGTTCTAAATTTTATTGATAATTAAAAGACGACTCTTTACTGTTCAACCCTAGGGTTTACATCACTTAAATAGAATTAAAAATGCCTAAATTGCACAAAAGACATAAACTTTTCCTAAAATTATAAAAACGCCTAAATAATATAAAAATGCCCATTTGAGGCCCTAAACGACCGAATTCGGCCAAATTCTCGTCTTTTCACAGCCAAAAGCTGTGAGTTTTGCTCTGGAGGCCATTTCCTTCAAGATAGGGTCGTCAGAACCTATTTTTTTCCAAATCCAAGTACCGACTTACCAGGTCGTCTGCCGCATCAATTAATCCTCAGCTCAAGCGCTATCCAAGCTTGATCGTCGAGATATTGAATCAAGCCGGCCCATTTGCTTGCAAATATATAACTTGGGAGTCAGCTAACCTACCCCTCTGTACTTGGGTGGGACATAGTTTAAGCAAGAAAAATAATATTATACACGAAAAGCAATAAATAAGTAAAGAAATAAACAAAAGAAACGTAAACGATAATTGTTAAGATCCAAAAAGAAGAAGAAAAAGCTAAATTACGATTATGAAAGTAAAAAACCTTAAAAAATATCGAGAAAATAGACAGCATTCATTAAAAATAAAAGGAAAATATAAGGGAAAAAAAGGGGGAGGAAAGGAAAAGTAGATCCAGGCAAAGGTTAAAGTGTCCTGGCATGGTTTACACAAATGATGACATCTCAAATATTAGAAGGTTACAGCTATTTAACCCATCAAATTCAAAAGGAGGGTCATCATGGTAAAGGTAACATTATGATATCAGAAGCTCTCAAATACCGAAACTTCGTGTAAACATATAACATCGATTCAACATGAGAAATTATGATTGCAGAGACAGATGAATAGAGCTAGCTGCGGTTTTGTCATCACGTTCCCACACATATCGTCTGTAAATACTGAGACAATGGCATGATTGCTGATTCACCGAACCTGAGATCTGTGACAAAATGGAAAATGCAAAAAAAAAAAAAGAAAAAGTGCATGATCATTTGTGTAGATACTGGATTAAATTTGCTGTTCAAAAGCACTTTGGTAGAAGTCTACTAGGTTGAAGATGTAAGTTTTAACACTTTATGCTGAGGAAAACTAGAGCAAAGAACCCCAGAAAGCTTGGGATCGTCCTAAACCTATATAATTCATGTAAACTAGTTGATGACCCGCCATTGTGCGGGCACAATTAAATAATTTTTTGTTGCAACTAATCTAAAAATAATTTTACACATAATGCATAAATATAATTTAGTTAAATCGAATTAATTATATTAACGATATCAACAAATTACAGAAAATAATTCATATCGACCCAGCAAAAACGAGATCTTTACTTGAATATCAATTGGACGGTACTTCAGTGAGAGTGTAATTATCTTGAAATTACTAATTGTGTATGAGTTTGTTTTAAAAGTAAGGCCTGTAATAAATCAATCTGAGACTTTCCTAAACTTACATGTATTAATGAATCCAAATTTCATTAGAAACAATAAATTAGTAAAAATATAATTTTGATTAATAAAATAATATATTTGATCAAATACGCAAAATATATCTCTTTATCAAGAAGAATCATATCAAAATATAATTTCATTACTTCTTTCGGTCTCAATTTTTTTAATATATAATAAATCGTTGTACCACCTCACAAGCTATTAAGGTATAGATTAAAAAAGAAAATTTTCCATGCAATAATAAACACATCAAACAAACTAATATCCAAATAACGTCCTAAAAATATTACTTTTATAGGAAAAAACATGAACTTGACGATCATGGATTTTGAGAAAACCTAACGAAACCTAGTGAAATGCTGGTGAAGTCTTGCGAATCGACCAAATTGATATAAGATATTGGTGGCAGTATATCGAATACACATGTACGGTATATATAGTGCAAACATCATAAAAATTAATATGGAAATTTCCTATAAAATATAAAAGTTTCAATACAATGAAATTTTTATCTTAGGAAATAATAGTCTAAATTCCACTATACGATATATATACGGCATATATATAATCAGTAATAGTAGTCTAAGTCTCAATATATTAAATATACTGCAAATATATGTATACTGCAAACATATACGTATAATATATTATATATATTATGAAATACATAGTTAATAATAAAAAAATTTATTACTAGATAACTAAAGACGTGACAAAGTAAGAGAGCTCCCTTTCTTATTTTTGATGATGTAACGGCATGAGAATTCGACTCAAACTTCGCTTTCATAAATGTATACATTAGTAGAGTGCATTAACTTCCTGCAAATTTGCTCTTCTTGGGCTGTTCGCTCGGTGTAGTTTCATCAACTCTGTGCAAGCAGTAAGCTGCATTTGGAGGAATTCTGAGGGAGTAAGAATTGCTTAGCTAGCTCGACATGAGTTCCATGTTCTGATGCGTTTCTCGGAGTGAGGATCCTTCTATAGCTAATATCGATTAATCAAGAGGACTGAGTTGCCCATTGTCTTTTCCCAGAGGATTACATGATCTTGTCTTCGTCGAGCCATCAGAGAACAAAAGAGAACACTTGGAAGATGAAATTACAGACTCGGTCCTCAAATGAATAAGGAAAACCAAACCAAATACCAAAACCATCCAACCACACACAAAGGAACAAAGGCTAAGTTCCAAATTGCCATGAAATTGGAGCAAACTCAAGCACTGTAATGAGGAAAATACTCTCATATATACAGGATGAGAAGGAGCAGCATTCTCCACAGTATGCAAGGCCCGTTGCCAAGATCACTATATGGAAGAACAAAAAGAACTTGAACTTTGATATGACCAAAAATAAGAAAAACTAACATGACTATGTGACAAAAAGAACCCAAAAAGGCATCCAGAACCAGAAGCCGATCCATGAGACAGAAAAGGTAAACCGAACAAAGATAATAAGGACCAAAAAACTCCACATTGTCAACTTCTCTACTTTTGATTTCCCATTCTTTAGAGTGACCACTCCTCGTTGTCGTTTCCAAGCGAAAGAATGCGGAAGGCTGTGGTGGTACTATATGGGTTTTCTTTTCAGCGTCTGGTTCCTTTCTTGGAATCCTGTTGCTGGAGTTGAATCATTAGAGATGGTTACTCGACAGAAATGGAGAATGTAAAATCTGAAGTGAGGAGTTTTGCAGGATTTACATGGTGCCTACCGAGTCCATTAGCCTCAGAGGTTCTCATGATTCTGAGCCTTTTCACTGAGCTGAGGAACATCCTGCATAATGCAAGAGATGAGGCGGCATGAATTGCTATTCCTTCTTAAACATGTATTTAGCTGTTCCCCTCAAGAGGAAATGGTGGGATAATGAGTTAGAGGAGCCTACCTCCAAGGGACATCTCCCACAAGCATCCAGTCTCCCTCTTTATCCTCGTAAGTAAGCACAAAATCGGACGATCCATCAAGAAGCTTAGATGGTCGATTAACTTGTTCCTTCTCTCCACCACCTTTACATGGATTTCAAACGTAAGAGTCAACAACTCAAAAGATTATCTAAAGCACAGACAATAAAAGGCAAATTTTCATGTATTTGTCTTGAGTAAGACAACTTGCAGGACACTGTTCCTATACGATTAACCCAAAATGAGAATCACTTGCATGAGGAATCGTAACTTAAAAGGTCCTGACATGGTACATCGCGATTACATAATATTGGAGAAAATAACACGATATATAACTTTACCAATTGAACTGGTGGGTCCAAAGAACATGTCCTCTATCGCTTGTGCTAGAGTCTCGTAGCTTGAGTGAGCATTCAAGTCCACCTTCCTGCCTATGGGAATCCCATCCACACACACCTTCACGAACCCGAGATTTGACATCTCTTTGACAGTGTTACTTGTTTTCCCTTCATATGGACGGTTTCCCTTTGGGACATGGCTTGGCTCATCTTTCTTGCCAACCGAACCCTTGGCCTCTTCAGAGCGGGGGGGCTTTTGATTCACGAGACTATTTATCCTATAAGACCTTATAGGAGGCCATCCCACAATCTGACTGTTTCCACGCCAAAAAGAGAACAATCAATTCATGATTTAACAAAGATGCAAGACACAGATTACTCTTAGTCTCCTATGAAAAAAAAAACAATGTTATTTCGCAAGCATAGGGTCTATCTAAAAGCTTTTTGAACGTAAACAACTATTCTCTATTACTATTTTCCACCATCTAGAAAGACCAATGAGGATAATCCAACTAGCCGGGTAGCCAATATATCGGATCAAAGTTAGATTGACAAGTGACGATAAAAGTCAAGTCTAATGTCCGATCCGATCCAATCCAACCTTGATGGTGATTTTCGAAATTTCTAATTCTTATGAACATAAAAATTGTTAAGAGATACTAGCCCAACAAACTAGTACGCGCCACTCATTTTCGAGCAATGACAGCAACAAATACGGAGCTAAGCTCAATCAGATTACAAAGATGCAAGCACCGGGAAACCATATACAATTTCATGTTCATGTGGGCAGCCAGGTCTAAAGTATAACTAGCGAGATTACATACTCAGGGGCTTGAAAGTTGAAAATTTACAGAGATGAACATGATCAATCAAATGAAACCTTCCAGCATAAGGTAAAGCTTCTGAAACAACAGCAATAACGGGGAAGACCAAAACCTTAAAACTAACAAATTCATCGTATGATCACATAGAAGAGGACATAGTCAACACTCGGATATTCAACCATTTGATGCCAAGAACAGAGTAATGAGAGAGTGTACTCAGTAAAAAGCAAAAGAGACAGCGGAAGTACAATCTCAAGAAACAAGCTTGCTGGGCAGGGCAGAGAGAGGTCAGACCTGACGCTAGTAGGGGACCCACCACCGCCGTCCTGGGAGTCGGGCTCGGCGGCGGCCCTCTTGTTGCCGGAAACAGAGCCGGCCACAGCATTGCTGTTATTAGTGGACTGGGATACGAGGGAAGGGAAGTCCTCGGCGGTCAGTATCCGGCCGTACTCGCGCCACCCGCCGTGCTTGGCCCTCCCGCCGCCTATGCTGAGTCCCAGCCCGAGCTCCAGCTCAGCATCCTCCGCTACCTTGTGCGACATGCTCGACGGACACAAACCTCGAAAGAACCAACCTCTTACGTAATAAATGCAGTCACCAGCAAGACCAGGTGTTCGGGGAGAAAGAAAGGGAGGTGGGTTTGGTGAAGGAAGCTGAGTTGGGTGGAAGGAAGGCGAGGAGAGTTTTGAGGAGGAGGAGGAGGAAGAGATGGGGGCAGGGCAGGGGAAGGAGGGAACAAAAGGGAAGGAGAGAGGGGAGGGTTAGGTGGGTGGAGAGGATGATGATGGTGGTGGGGCAGCCATGTCTGCTAGTGCGCCAAGCACTACTCAACACCATATCCGTACCTTTTTGTTCATACAATATTATTAATATTATATCATTTCTATATTTTGTTTCACAATTTTTTTTATATTTTTCATTTTATAATTTTCAGCTTGCTTGAGGTTTTTTTTTTTTTTTTAATTATGATTTGATGATAATGTTATTCAGAACAAGCCCATGTTTTCCCACTTCTTCAAAGTTCAATCCTTGGACCCCGCAGGCCAACTTAGGCTATCATTGCTTGCTTCCTGTGATCAGACCATTTATTGTGGGAGTTTCTTCCATCCCATGGATGATTTATGGGCTCTTCCTCACTGTCATATTGGTGTTGGGTCATTACGAATTGTTGAAATGACGGAGAAAAAGATCCTTAAACCGTTTATAAACTAGACAGAAGAATCCCTCGAGTATATAATTATATTATATCAAAGTGTTCATAAATTGCAATAGCGTAAATCCATAGAATTAGACCATTTACATTCCACATCTTGACGCAGACTCATGAACCTGAATTTGGCAAATGTACTGGCCGATTGCATTGCAGGCATTCCTTTGATCATTAGTATATGTTAAATTTTCCTACGCGAGTTTCATTTTGTGCATTACATATGATTATTGGAGATCAATAAAGGAAATGCTAGTCTCCTAAAATTATGATACACTGAAGTAATATAGCAAACTGCATTCTTCTTTCAATATGAAAATAGCAATATTAGAATGGTTCATGGTTCATTGGGAACTTCGGGTTGCAATATATGGTCGCAAACTTAAACTTCACATTATTAGTGTCTAACCGATTGAAATATAACGGTAGATCTCCGGAGAAGTAAATTGGATTGACTCTCTATCACTCAAACTCGTGGTAGCTACTAGTTGCATAAGCAATGAACCAATGATATGACAAGGACTTTGTATGCTAGCTGCGTGATCCTCAGAGATCTGCCGTATATGGAGAGTTTAATATATTGAAGTTGTAAATATGAGTACTAGTTTAACTCTTAAGAAGATTGGAGTTTAAAGTGGACAATTGTCCATGAAAATTTCTAAGGTATAAATCGTCTTAGATTAGGTTACACGAATTTGAAACTGTGAATTGCAAGTTCGTGGCTAATGGGAGCAAATGGTGAGTCTAAACTTATTTTGATGGTACCATCAAGTACTGCATATTTTTAACCGATTGAGAAGTTTTCGGTCACTCTGATTTGGATTTTTTTTCCCTGGTGGTTTGGGTGTTGGGGATTTTTTGGGTGGGGGTGGGTCTTTTGTTTTGTTTTGTTTTGTTTTTTTGGGGTGGGGGAACATACAACGCGAGAATTACTCATGGAAAAATAGTTGCCAAAAAATAACACAAGAAATGCTTCCTTGAGTAAAATACTTGCCACAAATGGCAATCTCATGACCCCATGAGAAAAAAAAAATAACCGGACCAATATTTGACAAGACAAAAGGTTTTTCCTGTCTATTTATTAATTAAAAGAGAATATAATGCAGTGATGCACATCTTCGCTCGTTGGTGTAGAAGTGGCAGCATACCTCTTTATTAATTATTTATGATTTATCTTTCATTATACTAGACCTGAACCGCCTTTATAATCTAAAAAATTATTAACTCTCTTTTTTTTGGCTGGTTTCAGTCTGTACACGCTTCTTCCACATAACATACATCTAAAGGTCAGTTAATAGAATTTTAAATATAACATTCAGAAAGCACGAAAAATATGGTTAAATTGACGAATTACATTTCATATGATACTTGTGAGTGGATTTTAATTACCTACAATATAGAAATTCAAAGTCCAGTAGGAGTACCTCGCAGCTCTATGAGCTAGGGAGGTCACATGGGTATTTCAAAGAATAGAAAGAGGGGAATTAGATGGTTGTAGGAAACCACTAAATGAATTCGAATACAAAATCTCATAATTCTAAATTTTTATTATCTAGCGCAGGAGTCATTCTAACTCTATTTGTTAAAGGGCATATGCCACAAAAAGATGACCATAAAAAGACTCCATGAGCACGTAAGAACGAGTATTGTTAGTTGAAAATTGAAAGATACTATAGTGATGAGTTAGTAAAAAAATAAAAGTATAAATTTATAAGAGAGTTGAATATCACAATTGAATAACTAATACTTTGAGTTGAACGTAATCCCAATTTGTTGCTTTTCAACATTATCAGGATTAGTGCATTACATTCTATGAAGAAAGTGAGGTTGAAAAAGTTGATTTCAAAAGGATTCTTCACCTCGAGTTCATTAATTTCGGTCGTCGGACGATACGTTTTTTGTCTCCTTCATTCTCTGCATTTGTGTTAAGACATCCCGAGACACCCATATCTTCCTTTTGCCTCCAAATCCTCGCGCTGTTTTCTACTTAATTTCCTTAGGTTTGTTCACCCAAAGAAAAGAATAATCAAAGTTTTTGAATTTCAAGATTTTAAATTTATATTATAATATGTCGAAATATTAGGGGGAAAAACCCACAAACTCAAGAAATTTGAAAATTATCGAGAAAAGTGTAAATCTATTTGTTTTTGTAGAACTTCCAGTGTCCCCTTCTTCTTTTTTTTCTATTGGAACAAATAAAAGGTAAAGTAGTAAGAATAACACCAAACTTTAGACAAGGTATGTTTTATTAATTGAAGTATGAAAACTTATTTTCACTTTTTATATTCCATAAAATTACAGAAGAAAATGAATTTACGTGTACTTCTTTACTTTAAGCATTGAAAAAAAAAAGTAAAAAGTAAAGCTTACTAGTTTTCTTGAAAAGATAGAAACACTAGTACATGAAAAGTTTATTTTGTCAATATTCATCATAAATGTTGTCTATGAAAGACACCATATAAAATGTCCATGAAATGATCAACCGTGTTGGATGCACCGTTTTTACAGTCGATAGAGACAGCACTCCGTATTAATCTATATAACGACTTCTTTTCAGTGGGCCAAAAGCTTGACCCTAAGAAAATTTATTAAAAAAATTAAAGTATTCATCTCACAAAGTGCTTAAATATCATCATTATACTTATATATAATAAACATTGATTATTAGATGTCGATAAACGTTATAAAAGAGAGAAGAATTTAGCAATACTCCTTAGAAAAATTAAAAATATAAGAAACAAGAGACCAAACGGCAACTAGACAATTTATTATGATATAAGAAATTGTAATGCGCTAAAGAGAGACATTGTCAGTGCTTGAAGCGGCCTGGCAAAGGTGTGCGAAAGATAACAGAGAAAACTAAGGGAAACCCATTATTAAATCATTGCACCAAATCTTCATCATTGCACATAATCCTCTGCAGGCCCCATTGTAAAGTAATTTCCAGCACAATTAAAAGTCCAACCAATTAAATATTCGGATTCTTTTATAACCCCTTTTCCTTTCTTAATTCATTGTGGCTGGTAAAGAAAACTAAATTTAACAGTGTGCTTTCAAAGAATAGATTTTGTACTTATCCATTAAAAAAAGACTGCAGCATCTATATATAATTATAAAAATAAGAACGAAACGTCCGACATTGCCATATAAGATGCAGGTAATTCATAATTAAATGACTCTTGAAATTATCATAAATCACAATTCGAAAAATGACACAGTATTGTTGAACCATATCGTTTATGGAACTCTAAAACTTTTTTAGTTATGGAAGATGAAAAATCATCTATTATATAATCTTAAAAATAAAATTCAAATATGTGTGTATATATATATATATGATTACATACGTTTACATCTTCACATAAATAAAGCACAAACTTTCATGGCCTACGAATAACAAATATCTAATTTTTTTGGAAGCACAAAATATCTAGCTAACTGTTTTATAGTACATCATCAAGCTATATGAGAACCAAAAGAACTTGAATCAAAATAGGATTGAAGAAAAATAAATCTTAGCTAAATACATGGTCACAAATTAAAAAAGGAAGAACACTTCCTTATAAATACTTATCCAAAAAAAAAAAACTAGTTTCTTACGGACGATCTCTGCTAATGCAATCAACCTTTTCTAGTTTTCAATGAAATACCTGCTGTCATCAATCAAGTTGCGGACTATGACAGAATACAATAAGTTTTGTGGTATAACGATGTGTGTAAACAGTAAATATTATTGTTCCCGGGCAACGCAAAAGGAAGGACAAATGATTAAGGTACCATATATTTGCCATCATTATTATTATGAAAAACTCAATTCTAACCCGAGACATCTTACAATTCTACGTTTTTATTTTCGCTGAATAGCTTCAAAAATATATAAATTAATATATATTTATTATTTTTTTGACCTCGCTCTTTATGGTTTTATATATAATTTGTATAAAAAAAGGAAAGCATTGTTTTGCTTTATAAATACTAGATGAATACCCGCTCTACGCCACAGTGTTCATTAAACCTTGTGACTCGGTTACAGTAAATTCTTTATCTTATTATATTTTACACACAATTAAATTCAAGTGAGTTTTTTGTAATAAAAACTAAAAACTATTGTAATAAACTATGAGAAATATTAATAAATTATTTTTTATAAAAAAGTAATACTCCGTTTAGTTTCGCAATTAAAATTACAAAAATTTTAACTTTAATTTTAATTCAATACACTACACAACAAAAATACACATTTCCCAAATAAAAAATTTTAACTTTAACTTTAACTCAACACACTACATAATCATTTGTCCTTTTTCACAATCAAAATCAAAGTTATTTTAACTCTAAAACCAAACGCATCATAAGTGTTCCACGTTGGATTTGGGGTGAGGAAGGAAGAGAGAGAGAGTGAGAGAAAAGAGGGGAATTGAGTAAGTATATTGTTGAATTTACAATTTTGTTTTAATTTAGTGACTTGTAAAAATTGAAACATATGTATTAAGGTATTTTGGGAAGATGAAAGTTTGACGAAAAGACCATCTCTGACTTTATTAGTACGGATATATTAGTATAGATATGTAAGAATCATATATTGAGTCTTAATTACAGCTCTATAAAAATTATAATCATATATAAATGTAAAAATATTTCCTAAGTATTGAAAATTATAATTGTGCAATATGATTTTTTTGATTTTGTAAATGCTCTACTATTTTATTTTGAAATTCGCTTTTGACCACCTTCACTTGCATCACAAAAATTAGTTTTCTTTTTTTTTTGGGCAAGAAAAATTTGGTTGATTTTGAAACTATTTATTTGCTCATAACAAAATTAAACATTGAAGGGAACCATTTCGACAGTTTTTTCTAATGCTATAAATAAATAGATGGGAGAACTATATGGTAAATGATATATTCCAAGCCCAAACACTGTAGTTCTTAAAATACATATACCAAATTCCCAGGTTCATTAAAAAAAAAGTACTCTCGCCAATCTTAACTGTGAATAGATTTGATAAAATTTAAAAACATTTGATTTGTTATGTGATAAGAAGAGAGTGCAGATAAATTTGATAAAAAGGAGAAATCATGTGTTTTTTAGGTCATTTGCCCTTATAAAAACTACATAAAATCTCCATTTTTTTCCCTCAATTGATAATGAGATCCTTCAAAAATTGATTCGCTGTAAAAGCGGATACAAAGGAAAATATCCAATTAAAAATTACAAGAGTGTGATACATTGATTGAGTAAGAACATAAACGTGAATATCATATTAAGTAAGAACACTACAATTATAACAAACCTTTCGAAAAATTAATAATCTCGGTCGACTACTTTCATGCAACAATTCTCCATCATCAAAATCAGTCATCAATCCATGTTGAATTTCTATCTCCTTACGGGAGATAGAGTAGAGAGGACACCTTTGATCGGTATTTGAACTCAGAATCCCACCATAAAATTACCGCCATAAAATCTTCATATGTATCATTAATTTTTGTCCTCTTATATCACCGGATTTCAAGTAGGGTGCGCTACGGTTAGAAGAACTTTCGGAAATTAGAAGGAACCCTTTTTAATTGAAATATGGTACGTCATAAACAAATTTGACCGCATTGAGCATTCCATCACACTGAATTTTAAAACATTATTCTTTCTCTGTCTCCAGTTCAATCTTCCCACCCACACCGTAAACCCAAACTACATTGTGAAATATGTCCTTGTCTATCTCGAGTAGACAAGGAAATGACCTCATTCAGAACATGCAAGATCAGAAACGACACTTGGAAGCTATAATAAAGAATATCTAATTGAAATCAACGTAGATTGGTTCAAGCGGTTCGGCGCTTGTTCCGCTTAAGCAAAGTCTCTAATTCGAGTCTTTATAAATACAGAAAATTCATGCTTTGAAAACTTTACTAGACCCGGCTTGACTTGATTAGTCCGACCCAATTGGACTTTCAGATATCATGATTCACATCGAAAGAAAAAATAATATCTAATTGAAAATTTTTGAATAAATTGCACTCTCATTATTTTTTCTGTGGGAATCCAGAAACTCAACGAATCCAATCGAGTCGGGTCGGCTTGCTAAGGGATAAAACTCTCTCAATCAAATATTATCTCCATTCACAAGACTCGAATTTAAAACATTAAGGGAACAAAATTGGACTTTCATTGTTTGAGATAGATTATTAAATGATGCTCCGACCTATTCTTGAAAAAAATAATAATAACACTCCGTCTCATTGATCATGATAACTTGATAGAAATAAACTGTTGTAATCATAAATTTTTAGTTGTTTTTTCAATTTCAACCTAATTCTTTTATTTGTCCAATTTTGTCCTTAACATTTCATATTGGTTAGTCCACTTTGGCTAAGGATTGGAATTTCCATCAAATCTATTATCGTGTAAATAATTGGAATAATTTTTTAAAAAAATTAAAGGGACATTTGGTTCGGGTATTGTTTGATTACATGGAACATGAAGATTATATAAGAAAAAATTAGCCATGGAATCATTTTACTTGCATTATAAGTTGAAATGTGAGATTATTGTGTTTGGCAAATGTATTTGATTATTAGAAATGCGATCGAAAATATAATATAGAATTTATTTTTATATAGTTAAGATGTGGGATTCACAATCATAATCTCGTTATAATTTGAGAATCCACCTATTTCGAATTCAATCTATTTACCAACCACAATTGTTAAGTTTTAATTCCAGAAAATGATTACAATGGTTAGATTTGTAGCCAATACTGTAAAATACCACCGAATGTTTGGATTTTTCTGGGAAAAATCGTAGATTAAATGGAACCAAACCCCTAAGAAAAATGGAAATGACAAATGGTACTTTACCCGAGGTTGTCAACAGGCATATGCTATTTAGGGCGTCGGCATTCGCTATTGGCGAGGCTCTCCCCGCCTCAACATCAAAATCCCAAATTATGACCTTTAAGATCTCGGTTTTAGGGGTGGAGTCCTCGTATTTTAGGGTTTTAAGATTTTAGGGGTGGGTCATCAAAATCCCAAATTATGACCTTTAAAATCTCAGTCTCAAGGGGATCCTTGTATTGGCAACCACTCAACAACTCGAGGTCATTAGCTACCAAAGTGGTCGCCTCAATTACACCGAGGCGGTAGCAACTGCTGGTGTGGCATCACAAGTTCCTTTATATAAGATTTGTTAACAAGGAATTTCCTAGGGGTGATGATCACAGTTCGGGTTGAATCGGTTTCGGGGTAAAATTTCGAGGCACCGCTTTCATCAGCTCCGAATTTTAAAACCCCTCCTCGAGAATCAAAACCGAAATTAAGAAAATAACAAACCCTTACGCGTACGAGTTTTCACGGGTTGGTCCTCGGATTACCTAATAAAAACAACATAAGAATAAAACTAAAAACCAACAGTACAGAGAGTGCAGAAATAAAAAGGATCTTCAAGAATCAAAAGTTGTCCCCTTCGACCTTCATGATTGTGAGGCTTAGCCGCGTAGCAGAGGTAGGAGGAGATGAAGAAAGATATGGTTTGAAGTGAAATTGAGAATGATAAACGATCAAGGGGAGAAGAGAGAGAGAGAGAGAGAGAGAGAGAGAGAGAGAGAGAGAGAGAGAGAGAGAGAGAGAGAGAAAGGTAGATATAAAGTAAACCATGAACTGTAATATTTTGATTAGCTTGGTTAAGCTGAGCTATTGGGTTGGGTTTGGCTTAGGCTCATATATAACATATTGTAATTTTTTTTTATATATTATTATGTAAACTCATTCAGGTCGGGGTATTCGGTTATCTAATTTCCAAACCCGAATCCCCATAATTGAAACCTACAAAAGGATGACAAACAGACACTAGAATCGAACCGTGCTCTAGACAAACCGAAAATTCAGGGCGGTTCGGTTCATATTAGGTTTTTGGGGAAAGCAATTTTTTTATCAGCCTTAGAATTTCCTATAAAAACAAAATAATTTTAAAATCTACGAAATACAAAAAAGAAAAAGGACTAACAATGGTCATTCAAGCAATTCGGCTTTTGTACCTCTTAAACAAGGTCTTAAGTTCGACTCTTTTGACTGGAGAAAATCTTTGATTATAAGAACTCCACCCCTTAGTAGGCTGATTCAGGGCTCAACTGGATACAAGGTACACACAAAAAAAAATCGTAGAAAAAAGAAAATCGAGAATAAAGAGTAGGTAAATCAATGTCATATGGCAACGACCACCACCTCGACGAGGTCGGAGACTACTAGCTACAATGATCTCTAAGGAGAGTGCGAGTGCGAATGGATTAGGAGCTCGATGGTGGTCACTACTCACCCTAGGTCACCTTGGGCCTTAGTAGTAGTTGAGCACCTTGGGTAGACTCTTTAGCGTTGTTTTTTTTTCCTTTTATTTTAAATATTTTTTTATCCACAAAACTATTACATGATAGTAGCTTGTCTTTAAGATTAAGATGTCAGACGTACCAATTTGTTATATCAATATTGAGGAATGGGGGCCTTGCTCTAAATCGTCGAGAGCCTCAGTGGTGTTTGAAGATTTCTACTATTATATATTTTTTATATTTGAAATATTTATTCTTAAATTAATGTATATCAATAGAATTTTGGAAATTCAAACATTAGGATCAAAGTGGACAAAAGACTTTTGGAAATTCAAACATTAGGATCAGAATAATAATAATAATAAAAAGAAGTATTATAATGAAAGCAGAAAGCAGTCAACCATTGGGAAACAAATGAGATTTTTCCCCATTAAATTCACATGGTCAATTGTGAGGGACAACTAACAAAATTATTACAATCTGAATAATTATGACAATTACGTACTCAGTAGTTTACGGTGATGTTATCACGGTCGGCTGAAAAACAACCGCTATGATTTTTTCATTTTAGCCATTATATTTTACTAGGTAACAACTATACGTGTGTCATATTTTTGTAATGCGAAAATTCCCTACTGATGCTTTTCCTTTTTATAGTTTCAACCACAAATCTATTGGACAATGCTCGGCCATGCCCAAAACAAGTCAAACCCAGCTCAAACTTAAATTAGAGTGAAACAATTGGTTCAATAAAAATAATATTTTCATACTTTTAGAAATAATAAATAAAATAAAATAAAAGTATATAAATGATTGAGTCCCGCGATATGATCGAACCAAGACTATAAGGACCCTATAAGTGCTTGTGCATTTCTTTTGGGCTAATTATCCATAAAAGCACGACCTTTGTAATTTTTTTTAAAATATAGGGTAAATTACAAAAAAAAATCCAGGTTTTGTAAAATGTCTCAATTTTGTCCTAAATTTTGTTTTGTAACAAAAAAAACCATAATTTTTCTAAAATGTCTCAAAAATGACCTCCGTTATAACTTCCGTCAATTTTTGCTGCTGATGGTGGGTCCCTTTAACAGTCCACGTAGGTCACACGTAGGCTAGTGGGTCCCTTTAACAGTCCACATAGGTCACACGTAGGCAAAAATTGACGGAAGTTATAACAGAGGTCATTTTTGAGACATTTAACTGAGACATTTTACAAAACTTGGGTTTTTTTTTTGTAATTTGCCCTAAAATATAGCACGACCTTTTAAAAGTAGCACAAAAATGCACGATCTTTACTTTTTTTTTCCTAAATATAGCAAGTTCTTTAAAAGATAGCATAGAAAGACACGACTTTCAAGTGTTGCTGCGATTCTAGTATATCGTCAATTATTCGTCAAATGTAATGGTGATAGCTAACAATGTCTCGTGGCACAATATGATTGGACGAGTGGATCTCATATATTTTTATTTAATTAAAAAATAATTCAAAATTTAAAAAAATTTAAAAGAAGATTTTTTTCTTAAAAAAAAGAAATAAGCTGATTGTAGATTGCGGGTGGCGTAACTAGGGCCCTCACTGCCAAAATAAAAAAGTTCCCAATTTCGGGGCTCTTTCGATTCCGGCCGTGGGTGCCCCGATTGCAGCCACTACTCATATAATTGGGGTCATGCTGCGACTAGCGACCCCAATTGGGAGACGGTAACTACCGGCGTAGCCACCACTGTCGGCCCCCTACCCCTTTCCTCTTATTAAGTAGAATCACCCTTTCTTTTCTTTTAATTTTTTTTAAAAATTTAATAATTTTTTAGTTAAATACATATTGCGTATCTAGCACGAGTCAATTATTCCGTCATATTGTAATGATAACGGTTAATGTGAAGCTAACGATGTTACATGGTACAGTATTATTGGACGAAAAGAAAATCATCAGAGAAAGAATTGAAAGAATATCCAGACAAAGGTGGACCCATATTTGTATGACAAATGAAATCCTATCTCTGCAAACAAAAGAAATAGAATTACAACAATTAATCATGGTGGGAGCGGCTAGGTGGAAGCTCTGGCGGGAACATCAGAGCCGGCGGGAGGAAGAAAGAGCCGGAGGTGGGAGGCCTGGGCGTGGGAGGCACAGATGGGAAGGACAGGCATCCGATGGGGTGGAGACGAGTTGGCGTCAACGTCAAAACTGGTCCCACCGGTTGGAGATGGGACGCAGGCAGGGGGCAGCAAATTGGTCAATCGATCAATTCGAGGATTAGGGTTTCTGTTTTTAATTTGTATATTTAATTTTATTTTTATTTTTGGGTGAATTTTTAATTTTTAATGTTGACGGTGATGATTTGCCCTGATTGTATTGAATTGAGTTTTTTTTTTTTAGCCTTTGCTTTTTTATTTTTTATTGGCCAAGTTTTAGTCTTTATTTAATAGGTTAATTGCACCAGTGGTCTAAAAAGTTTCATGAATGTTTCAGGTTGATCCAAAATATTTTTTTGGTAACTTGTTGGTACAAAAAGTTTCAAAACCGTTTCAAAGTAGTGCATTCCGTCAATTGCTCCTGACGCCGTTAATATTTTACTGATGTGGCGCGTCCTATATGTCACTTTTATTACGTCGAACCAATCATAGTGCGCCTCGTTATTTAAGGACAAAAAATCTGAAAAAATCCAATAAAAATACAGAAAATAAAAAAAAAGGAAAAAATTTAGAAAAATAATAAAAAATTTTAAAACATTTTAATTTTAAATTTTAAAACTTTTTAATTTAAATTTTAAATTTTAAATAATTTTTATTATTTTTAATTTTATATTAAAATTAAATTTTTTTAAAAAAACTTTTAAAAATAATAAAAAATATTTTTAAAAATTTCAAAAATTTTAAAATTTTGAAAATAAACTTTTTTTTTATATTTTTTTTAATATATTTTTAGTATTTTTCTGAATTTTTTTATTATTTTCTGTATTTTTATTGGATTTTTTCAGATTTTATGTTCTCTTAAATGATGCGGCGCACTATGATTGGTTTCACATAACAAAAGTGACAGATAGGACGTGTCATGTCAGTAAAATGTTAATGAAGTAATGGGCAATTGACGGAATGCACTACATTGAAATGATTTTGAAAATTTTTGTACCAATATGTTACCAAAAAAATATTTTGGACCAACCTGAAACATTCATGAAACTTTTTGGACCACCGATGCAATTAATACTTATTTAATTGATTAATTATTGCTGATTTTTTTTAAAATTTTCAAAACCATAATTGTTTTCCGTAATTTTTTATGCACTGAGTCAGCCGGTTTTGTCTGAAACTGTTATGACCTGAATATCAATTAATCCTCGTGTTCGCCCAAGCATCGCTAAAAAGATGCGTGATAAAAAATATAGAAAGTAAAAATACAAGCATAGAATCTTCATGTTATAAAAATAGGATATATGTACGGTTCAGATTTTATCTATTAAAATCAAACGGTTAAAATAAAAACAACTATGTGGTTGTTTTTGCTAGCCAACCGCTGTAAAATCTCCAATAGTTTAATATTCACTATCCTATTTGTTACCATCTAATTTATCTTTTTTAATGTACTATTGCTATTTATTTGGCATTTCTCATATCACGTGGTGAGATAATATCATCAAAATATTTTTCCTTATTATGTTATCTACAGCCCACTATAGATGATGATAAAGGTGCTCCTAGAGAGTGCTTAGATAAATGAAAATTTATGCAGCAAAAAGAAATAGATAAATGCAACATTTAGTTGTTTGTAGCATAGTTTTTAAAATCGAACTAGTCAAAGCTTGGGTTCACGGATTTATGTGTTCAACCGGTATTCAATGGGTTCCACTGGGTTTTTAGAAAAAGAATTAAATTTAATTTGTAAAAATATATAGCCTCTTTCACCCAAAAAGAAAAATTGCATATATCTCTAATGGAATAGGAAAATGGAACATTTAAATAATCTGTATAATATGTTATATATAATTATACGTATGTATATATATTTATAAAATTAAAGCATATGTTTACTTGTTTGGAGCTAGGAAACCGAAAGAAACAGTTTGACCAAAAAAGAGAAAAAAAAAACTTGAAATTAAAAAAAGAAAAGAAAAAGGAAAATGAATAAGTTGGCTTGCTATTTCTCTTTCTTTTTCCACTTTCCCGACAACCCATCGTCTCTTTCCTTTCTCATTTTCTCCATTTCTTTTCCCAAACCAAGCAGAAAACTCAAGGCAAGCATCCCATTTCATTTCACGAATTCCTCTTTTGCTAAGTCCACCTCCGCTCTTCCTGCTTCAACCATTGCATATTCCGACTAAAGCTCTTGTATTTCCCCACTGACTGCATCCTCAATTTCAACCTCAAACCAACCATCTCTGGCCATACGAAGTTGCAAGCCGCCTAAGCCGTCACCACGGATCGCGTCTTGGGTGAAGACAACAGGCGTTGGGGCTGTCGCTGCCCCCCTCGCTCTCTCTCTTTTCCCCTCTCTCAGTTCACATTTTTCTTTTAAATTCAAGAACCAAATTTAAGGACAGTTCAATTGGTTTCAGTGGGTTTTAGAAAACCGGCCGATTCTCATAGGTTTGACCGGGTTCGACTTGCAAATGGAACTAAATTCACAACCGGACCGGGTGAGTGTCCAGTTCCCGATTAAACCGGTTTGATCTGCCGGTCTGGTCCGATTTTAAAAAACTATGGTTTGTCGTTGTCTATTAAAAGGAGGAAAGCTTGTTTGGAATTAGATAATTTACGTGGTGAATTAACATTTACGGGTAAGTTGTCCTTCATGTGTCAGTAATCCAGCGATTAGATGATAATTTTCCAATATTAATTATTATTAATTAAAAAGATTAAAGGAGGGGGCAAACTGGCAGTTTTAGCTAAAGAAAGAAAGCTTTTGTCGCTCGGAGGGGACAAGCAGACAAAAGTGGGCCCAAGGCGAGTGCCGATACCGCTGATATTTTGCCACGTGGACCGACAAGTATGCGGCTGACCGGAGAACCCTTTCCGGGGACCCACCTACTGTTTTAAGGTCGGACAGCTGCGCACTTTTTCTCAAGAATGTAAATTGACATGTCCTCCGGGAGCATGTTCCGAATGCGTTACAAGTGCGGGGCCCACGTAGCTCAGTGGGGAGAACGGAGTATGCACCCGGTGCACTCGACGGTATACTGCTTTTTCTCCCAGCAGAAAGAAAAGATCTGAAGCGCCTTTCCCTTCCCCTCGCGCGCTGGAGGCAACTGCCAGTTTCCCATTTCCTTTGGCAATCAAAAAGACTTCCGACAAGGACTGAACAATGCCGGATGCTTTCGTGATTTCTCCCTAAGCGTTACCGCGATAGAAATATCTAGAAGAAAAATGCTAGATTCTCGATAGCAGTATGTGCCAAAATCCTTGTAATCCAAAACAGTCACTAGGATTTATTGAATAGTAATCTTAAATATTATGTAAATTACAACTTATATATCATTGTGAGAGATTTTGATTATTATGAAAACATAACAACACTCATATATAGAGTTAATAGTCACAGTCATTCTTGAAATTTTTGTATCCCGCTACTTTTGTCCCTATAAAATTTTTGCCACTAATTAAGCTTAAACTTCGTTGATTCATTGATTTTTTTTTTTTGATGAACTACGGGCTAAAGTCCAAAATTAAAAAGTTAAATTACTTAAAAACAAGTCATGGAAACCCTAGTAACATCACCGATAATGAGGTTCTTCGTACCTTCCGGAGAAAAATCAGAGAAGTGAAGATCCCAATATAGTTGCAATGCCTTACGAGCCAATCAATCTGCACTTAAATTGCCTACTTTGAATGTGCGAGATCCCGAAATTTGTCATTCTTTCGACAACAATGAATGACCAAAACAAATTCTGAATGTAAGGATTTAGATCTTCACAGTTTGATAGCGTCAAAAATAGTATTTTAATCGAGTAGAGTCAAAGAAACGTCATTTTGGCATTTTTATTTGGTTTTTTTCTTCATTTGAACGAGGAAGACAGACTAGGACTCTCTCACATGACATTATCCCCGAGCATAGTCACTGGATTCTAGCTACCACGCCCGAGGGGGAGGTACTCGTCCGAGGAGCCCTACTAGTCTAGCCGCCACCCTTGCAGGGGCAAATTTGACTGAGGGCTGCCCGACCCCCTTATGGTAGTCGTCGGAGGCCGGGAGGACCTAGCCTAGGAGAGCGGCAGCCAGCCGGGGAGCCCCAGCCGGTCTTCCCCCAAGGCTATAAAATAAAATTAAAATATTTGAAATATAAAACGATATCATTTTGATAAATTTGATTAAAATATGATATTTTTAACGACACTTCTTCCATATGAGTTGCCATGTCATCGTTCTGTTGAGAAAGTGGACTTCTAGACTAAATTGGTAGATGAAATAGCAACGTTTAGGGGTAAAAGTGATGGCTCCAAAATTTTTGGAGGAAAACAGTGGTAGTGACTCAAATATCTATGGTGCAATTATATTTTTATAAAATAAATTTTTGAACAATTGCATTTTTATTGGCAAAAAAAGAAAAGAAAAAGAACCATCGGATTTTAATCATTAATAAATAAAATGAATAAATGAATAAATATTGATCATTTAACAGTCTAAAAATTGATTCCACTCTTCGATAGTTGTACCATAGAATTTCCGTAAAACTAGGTGTGCTCGGTTTCAATTTGGTTTATGTTTTTGGCTCAAACCAAAACCAAACCACCCAACTGATTTTTCAAAACTTGAAAACTATATCCATATACAAATCAATATTTTAAGAAATAAAATCAAACTGTAAAATCGGTTTCTACAGTTCTGTTAACCGAACAACCGAATTCTCTTTTGGTTGGTATTGAACCGTAATATATTATCATCATTATGAGAAACTCGATTTCTGTATTGGATCGTGTTCGTGAGATGAGAACTAAAAATGCTCTCTCTTTCAGAAATGACTGAAGCTCAAGAAGGAAAAACAGGGAAAATCGAAAAGAATTAGATGTGTTAGGATTTCTTTAATTTTTATCTCTCTTTTTTTTCATGTTGCAAATTTAAATTAAAGAACACAAGGTCTTGGGTTCAACGGACTGACAAATTCTATTCAATAAATTGAATAAGAACTAAGGCCAGCAGGGGGAAAAACCTAATACACTGAAACTTTCATAATTTTTTGGAATGACAAGTGAAAAGTCGGAATATATTTGGAAATATTTAAAACGGTAGCTTAATTCACATAATTTACCCTAGAAACAATTATGTACTTTTGCAGAATTTGCAATGTCCAAAAAATTGGTCTAGAAAAAGATTGTAATAATGAAAGCTGCAAATCAATACAAATTTCGATCTAATTCTTGAAAACTAGCTTTTACATTCTGAAAAGGACACTAAGGAATAAGTACTAAGAGAAACAATTGATGCTCAATTTTAATTGTTATTGACGCTCTTTTCTGTTGCTTTCAGTTGTCTTTCTCATGGAAAATGGCTTGTTATTAAGATCATTTAATATCCATTCAAGCATGGGCCGTCTAATTGTATCAGAAGGGCCAAGCCCATTTGCCAAATGTGTTCATGGGCCGACGGCTTGCGGAGAAATAATCATATGCATAATTCATTTATTATGTATACCCGTCATGGTTGCCTTTCACACGGCGCTCGACGTATGAGTACATTGCTGCAAACTAGTTTGATGATCGCAGGATTCCTGAATCATTGAACTTCTTGATTTCAATATGCTATTGCACTGAACCCCTTTCTCATCTCTGGGATCTTATAGTTCTTGAGGGGTTCGGTTGATAGAACTTTATAAAGATATGTTCGACGAAATTAATTGTAAATTTCAAGTTGAAAAATCAACTTATGGACATAAGGAAAAACGAACTATGTCCCAGTTATACACTTCAGCAAAATCCACTGATTCGGACCCAATCGGATCATCAATATACAATTAGCCAACCGACCTGATAAATAAAAGCACCTGGACGAGCTATAAATTAATCCTACACGTAAGTGCTGCTCCCGGCCGGTGATCGGCTTCTCCTGCGGCCGCGTTTCCCGGAACGTTTCTTCAGTGGGTTTCCGCAAGTGATTGAGCATTCGCATCCGCATATGTTGCTGAAGCATGAGAACAGCCCTTCCCCTTCTCTGTCGCCGCCGTCGCGGCGGCTGTTGCGCCTCCGTCGTCTGTGACGGCGCCCCCCGCGACCATCCTTGTTGACGCTCGGTGCAATGCTGCTCGGGACCTCACTGCAGGCGTCTTGTGTGGGTGGAAGCTCCGCCCGCCACCTTTCCAGCTTGGACTGTAAGCCCTCGACGCTGTCCGCCACGCTCCACGCAGCCCCACCTAAGACCGAGCTCTCCACGTCATCTGGCTTGTTCTTCTCCTTCGCCGCCATCTCCGCTGCCACCTCCGATGGAGACGGTCCCAGTTCGGAATCTGTCATGCATACATCTTTCGGTAGTTTCCTTCGAGGCGCCTCACGAACCGATGATCCTTGCTTCTTCGTGATCGGCTTTGGCCCATCTTTGCCCTTCCTTCGAAATGTTAATCCTCCTACTGCATCATCCAATCTCTTTGCTCGGAGCCCAACTTGGGATCCAGGCTTCAGACTGCTTACTGTGGAACAGGCCTTCGAGCTCGTGCCATTCTTCTTTACCTCGCTCCGCAAGCCAACCTCTGATCCGTTCACAACGGAGCTTACCTTGTCGTGAAAGGAAACCTTTCTTTTCATTGTCTTTGAGTTGTTGGAACTGACCATGGAACTCGAATCACTCTTCGTGCGTCGAAGTTCGGCCTTTCGGGTTGCCTCCTGTTTCTTTTTTTTCTGTTGTTGTTTAGAAGTAGGGTTTTGGTTAGTCCTATGATGTTGGGGGTCCGGTTTATCCAACAAGTCCTTGAAACCTATCGCGGAGGAACTAAGCTGCGAGTAAAGAGGCATGCTCCTCATGGAGCTATCGAGAACCGCAACACCAATGTTCAACATCCCCTGCGGCCGTCCGGAGGGTCGGCGTACTTGTAATGCCACAAATTCCATCCCGACATAGCGCTGGTGCCAGAAGGGCCGGCCGGTTGGCAGGATGGGGACCACATTATCGATCAGGACTCGAACGGTGCCGACCTGCACGTCCTTGAACCAATGGACAGCATAGATCTCGATCATGATGGCTGACGTGTCAGACTCGAGGAACTCATCGTCGACACGGAACACAAACTTGTCGTTCCACGAAGGGTTGGTGTGGCCACTGGCGTCGACCCTGGTGGAGAGCTTGCGGTCCGGGTGGACCCACGCAACCGCGTACGTGCGCATGGAGCGCGTGACGGGAGCGAGGTCCTGGGCGGAGATGATATTGAGCTCAAGGAGCTGGAACGGATTCAGAAGGATCGACATCCTATAGCCCACGATGCCAAACCTAGCGCCGGGGGTGGCAAAGCCAGCCCGTGGTTGAGCTCAAGCCACGTTTTAATCGTGAGGATCGGATGAGGATGATGGCTCAGGGGACAGCAACGACGACGACGACGAGGGGGGAAGAGGCTATGGGGGGATGAATGATGCAAGAGGTGGAAAGATTGATGGTCTTGATTTGGAATGAGGTTTAAGGGACATGATGAGGACAATTTGTGTTTTAGAGAGAGAGGGAAAGCGAGACCGGTGGTTGTTAATCTGCGGTCCTTTTGGGAAGACCTTAGTTGTCCGAGTGAATGTTTTTTTAGAAAACTTTCCTATAGTTTGTTACGCACAAAGAGGGTAATTATAGCTAAGGAGGTAACAATGACTATGTTTGAACTGTTTCTTTCCTGAGAAAGACCATCTAGATCCCATTTGGATCCCCGCTTCATCAGCTGCAGCATGCCCTCTCTCCCCTTATGATCACAATATCTTTGATAATTATCTTAATTAATTAGCAATTAATCCCTTGTCTCGTACATGATTAGCGCACATATCACGTGGTACGTGACACATTGCACTGCCATACATGATTAGAAAAGTATTAACAGTAAAACTTACGAGTCTCTTAATACAATGTTCACTAGTCTTATCATGATGTTAAAAAAAAATTCCAGATATGAAAACAGATGAAACAAAATTATGCAACATATGAAAGAGCGTGCAGTGCAGATTCCAGATTTGATAATTGTGAGATTATATGTGTCTCTATTAGTTATTAAAATTTTTAGTTCAAATTCACCCCCAAAAAGTTCATATTTCATCATATTAAGTCCATTAATCTCCCTTGTAATCCAAAAGAAAAATATAATATACCAGATTATTATATATTTTCCAGATGGAATTTATGAGAGTCTTTCTTCTCTACCTAAAATATGAAAAAGAGTTGAAAAATGAGCCACCCTACCATGAAAAAGTTGCATGTTGGATTCTCATATTGAAATTATTCAGCATTTTTAAATATTTAGTGTTTTTATTTATTTATGCTAAATTTATGAGCTTTTCCTATAATTGAGAAAAAAAGAAAAAGGGATGACTATCTTTTTTTTTTTCCCCCTTTAGTGATGGGAACACCTTCCATGCATGGCTTCACCGTTGACAATTGATTTTCAATAAAACACACAAATTGGTCCTTGAAAGATACAAATTTTTAAAATTAATCACTAAAAGAATTTTGCTATACAAATTAATTTCACCGTTTGGAACATTTGAACACATTAGTCCTTTTGTGCAACTCTTAGTTCGTCCTTGACGGACAACGTTGATGTGGCCCGTTAAATGCCATTTCATCCCCTAAAACCATGACATTTTTACCTAGTTTATAATTTTTTTCTCAATTAAAAAAATAAAAATTAATTTTCTTTAATAATAATGGAGGGCCCCCTGATCTGCCCATTCTAGTACTATCTCTTCCAGTTAGAATAGAGAGAGAGAGAGAGAGAGAGAGAGAGGGAGGGAGGGGTAGATCTCTGGCCCCCTTCCCGGCGACCTCACCACCTCCGGCAACCTCGCCCAAGGGATGAGGTCACCAGTAGGAGGGCCCCCAATTTGCCCCCTCCCTCCCTCAATCAATTTATTTATACATTAATTAATTTGGACTCCTTCTATAAAAGCCTTCTATGTCATGCGATGAGAAGATTTCACATAGACTTCTCAAGCAATTCTTTAAGTCATGGTTGATCGCTCATTTACGTCCTCTTATTAATATATAATAGACTTTATATAATTATCTATTAAGGATTTCACATTTTCACAAATCTCGATCCACCAATGAAATTACAATTCTTGAACAATCAAATAGTCTTCTCAATCAATAAAATGAACTTATTACAAGCTATTTATTCAGTTTATTTCTAAAACATAATGCATAAAACATTAATTAAAATATATAAATATATGCAGGCAAGCAGACTATAGTTGATTATATTGCATACTATTACGAACAAAGGGTCAAATGCTTTCATGAACATCTTGAACAATTTCAAGACTTGAAACCAACAAAAATGAAATAAGTGAACTCCTAAAATATCAACAAACATAACTGAAACGACAAAATCGTTTCATCAGAACGACCAAGCAGACCACCTTATTATAGCAACCTTTTCACCCTTCTTTCTCCCCTTACTGCCTTTGACTTGTTCCAAAGTTTGCGTGGGGCTACGGTATTGACCAGGAAATTATTTCCCTGCTTCAAATACGGAGTCTTCTTCAAATTCTTGGAAGTACATTGTTTTCCTTGCATATCTCTCTTCACTGCATTTGCTTCCTCGACTTTCTACAACTACCACCTCAAAGTATTGGTCGAGTCCTTGTGCGCTGAGGAGGCGATTGAGACACTCGTCCTAAACTATTAATGCGACATTTATACGTTAGGGAGAATTAAACTCTCCTCACTTTGGCACAATGAGAAACTTCTTTAGTTCCTGCAGTATTGGCAGTTGCGGATTTTTTGAACTCCTTTACCTTCGATCAAAGAAATTGGAGGAGATCGAACCATTGGCTATTTGAACCTCAACTGATTTAGTAGTACATACACAATCAAGAAGAATATCGTTACTTTTTCTTTTTGGCGCAAAATTGGTGCCGGAATACTTTGCACTTGTGACATTTCTCGAGAAGAGACTGCAGATTGATCACCTGAATCTCCACTATATAGTCATTGACAATTTTCACAGATAACACTTCTGGAATGTCAATATCCAACTCAACCTTCACAGAGATGTTAGAGTAGCCCAACAGCCTCCGCACAGTAGCTGTATCCATATATAAGGGTTTTTCAATTGCGCTAGCCAAGTAACTAATACCTTTAGCATGCTAGAATTCCAGAGGGATTTTCCGAAGCTTTACCCAAGCCGACATTTTATGGAAACTCAATTGCTCCTCAAACTGAGGAGACCATTTTTGCTGGATAAGAGGAATTTTATCTACATGCCATGGTCCAGTCTCAACCACCCAATTCAAAACTAGGAAATCCATGGCACTGATGTGAATTCTCCCATTATGATCCCAAAGTGAGCTCGCAGTTGAAAATATTCGTCTCAGATCAGCGGATTTCCTCATGAATTGACCGATCAAACCACTTTCCATTAACTAATTTTCATTGCAGCAATATCCGATGGGGTACTATGTTCTTGTCTGTGACTCATCCGAGGAACTCCAAGCTCTAATTAACCTTCGGGAAGATTTCCTTCCTGTTCATCTGAGCTTTTCCAAAACCCCTTGCAACCCCTTCACCCCACACAGTTAACCTCAAAGACTCTGATTTGCAGAGCAGTTTGTGGCTTTCCGACATTCGGCCTCATAAATGTACATAGTGGTGCCCACTTCCATGCGATTCTAAGATTCAAATTTGGAGACGGTGTCACTGAATTTTCCTTCTAGACCATGGCTAACAGAGAGTAAAGGAGGTGTTGGAAGTCACTGGAATTAAGTTTCGGGAAAAAAAAAAAGATTAACCAAAATCGAGCAGAGGGACGGCGGAGAAGAATGGATGATCTGCTAAAATGTATTGCTCAGGTTCGTCAGGTCTCAGATCCCTCTCGCGGCAGAGAGAACTTAGAAAACCTGATCCAAGATTTATGTTGGTTTTAAATTCAAGTAAGACTCTATTGAATTCAAGAAATCATAGAAACCTGACCCTACTCATACTATTATGGAAATTCCATTAATAAATTGTTCGGAAGGCAAGCTGAAAAAATATTGGTTGAGTGTTATTCATTCACTTTAGATGAGTAAAAATCCATCAGGATATTTATAAGTTGTAGGCTTGTTCTAAATTTTTCACTTTTAAGCATTTTAATTAGATGTTATACAGTCAAGTGGTTGAGTAATATTCATTGAGAAATTTGCTCAGGCGAGCTTTGATTATTGTCACTTGACCCTCGTGTGTGCATAATTGCAAATCCACGAAAAGCCCAACCTAAATTAATATCCCACTTTCCATGTGAGCTTGAGATATCTCTTTTTGTCGAAGAAAAGGACTTTGTGACAGCACTTTCTCATGAATCCCTACTTAACTTTCCATCTTTGCTAAACCTATCTGATTTGATTAAGGGCTTTTCTCCCGTGTAACTGTCGGAAACCAGAGTATGAACTAACATGTCAGATACTAGATCTACACCAGTACACTTCAATTGGATTATCAGAACATTGGATTCGAGGTCACAGAGCACCTGTTCGCATGAGCATGCGACCAATGGTCCGCCCCATCCACGACTTGGCGAGATCTCACTATCTGAAATGAGCCACTCCCGTCGAGGCGTCGAACGAACATCGAAATTAAGCAGCACCAGGGTCCGATCCAAGTTGTCATGGCCTAAATTCTAGGAGTTCAAGGAGTTGGATTAGTAGAGATATAAACTAGTATGGACACCGTTGGACTAAGGATGGCAATGGGTTTATATAAATGGTTATTTTACCCGTCCCAAACCTTGATAGATTATTAGAGGATTCTACCCGTTGGGTCATGGGAAGGTTTTAGGATTTTTTGCTGAAAACCCTGCAGGGTTTGAGAAGGGTTCATGACCTTACGCTAAAACTCGTCCCAAACCCGTTAAGCAATCAAATTACCAAAATGCCATTCATATTTATCCATATTTACAAAGCAACCTTGCCGTCAACTTAGGTTTGCAATGTTTGCTCGTCTCAAGTGATTGCTCTATATCCTTCTAGTCATGGTCCATGTTGGATATGCTGCATTTCATTTTTAGCTTCTATTATTGCTATGTGGCTTGCTTTAAATGATGAACTCTATTATTGAAAGAATTTTATATCTCAATGTTTCCATTTCATGTCTATCACTCCGAGCTTACTCAAAGTAAGCATATATTTCTCTCTTTTCCATTTGGAATGCTTTTTATGTTTTCCTGTTCTTTGTATTCCTTGAACTTTAGCTACTTGGCTCGTTTTTCCTTGATAAGCTTGATACTGATGCTCTTCATTAGTGGAGGTCAATGTGTTTGTGAAATGTTTGAGCATTTTGATATTTCATTCCAATATAAATTTATGAAACTTTTGCCATAGATTTTGGGAATGTTTGAGCACGGTGAAAATATAGGCCATGGACCTTATATATTGTACTTGAATATTTATTGTTATTTTAGACTATTTTATATAAGTATGATGTTATGATAAGTCTGTATGATAATTTTTTTTCTTTTTCAATTTTGCTAGTAAGCGAAAAGCGGGTACCTAGTGAGAACCCGTTAAAATAGCAGGAAGGGTTTGAGAAATTTCCTTCAAAATACTAACGGATTTGGAAAGGGTTTGAGATTACTTTTTCTTAATGGATACAAGTATAGGATGGACTTGGCCGTCCCAAACCCTTCTCGTTGCCATCCCTACATCGAGAAATCTATATATAATATATAATAGCGAAACAAAAAAGTATCTTAAATGAGCTTGTGCCATGTGTCATTTCAAGATTAATAAGATGGTGCCATATATCAAGCCCTTAGGTCTCTATTACATTGCTTCACCTACAAGGAAAAAGATGGTCAAAGATGATTAAAAGGCAGCAATAATCTATATAAAATACTAAAAACCAGGACGACTTGTCAAGAAACGTCATGTAGGACGGAGCAAACTTCTCCTTGCGTGACTTTTTGTGTGACCCCAATAACAATGGACAAGTGACACCAAATTGCGATACCACTTCACTTCTCGAAACCAAAATAATCTGCACTTATGAAGCATGAAAAGACACTAATAATAAATTTTTTAAATTATCACATCAAGTCCTCCAAAACACAAAATCGTTCAAATTGCAGGAGCCACTTGCTTCTTGAAGTACTCTGACCCCTCTCCTAAAGACCCGGAAGGAGAGGACCCTCGATGCCCTACAATTTTGTTGCGACATCGTCACTGGTAAGATCAATTCGTCCTTCATTTCTTTCATTAATTTGAACACGAGCATTTGCCTCCCTATTTATTCTGCTTTAGGTTGTCATTATGGTTTCGTTCGATTTTTTTGAGCTACAAAATCCCAATTAAAAGGAAAAAAATTTGAAAATCACAAATCCCCCAATCCCAATTAATAAAAGCTTACAAGATACTTAAGTACATGATAGTAGAAATATACGAAGAAAAGTTAGCATTTTTGTTCCCACAAGCCAATAAAAAGAAAAGCGGCACTTAAATTATCACAACTAGGTGAAAGCTATTGGGCATATGAAGAAATTCGATGATTACTATGAAGACATGTATAGTAGATAAAATTTGTCCGCGGGTAAGATATGTTTATAAGGAAGTTGTTTCAATTTTTTTTTTTCATTTTCAACAGTGGTGGATCACTATGGACTATCACAATTTATAAGCAATAACTATATGGGGATCAAGGGTATTGACAATCGTTGTTGCATAATGACTTCAATAATAGGGCATTTTGATATCATAACTCACTAGTATTTTGTACGAAACTCACCATTTTAGTTGTATTTAAATCTTTACTCGATAGAGAATTCCCTACCTTTGTATAAGACATTTTATGAAAATGTAATTTTATTTTGGCAATTTGTAAGTATAAATATGTGTAAGAATGTTGCAGATAATATAGGAGGAAGAAGTGCAAAAGGGTTTCCTTTTCATTCTTAGAATTTCGTATATAAGTCAGCATATACATGACATGTCATTCACGATATTAATTTTTATGTTTTATATTTGTAGATTTAAACATATTAAAAAGGAAGATCTTTTGCACCAATACCTGTGGCCCGTGCATATGCGCGAGCCCACTTGCCTAGTGTATTTAATGAGAGATGACCAATTCTTATGTGGCAGCTCTTCCTCGCACGATAATACTTACGTGACAGCTCATCGCACGAACGGAAAACTCTCACGAGAGTAGTCCGAATTATTTAATATATAAATACAAATATAAATAGATGTAGATTAGTTAAAGGTTCTTTAACTAGGCTGTGCTAATTGAAACTCCAGTAGCATCAACAACATATGGGGCAAAAAGTAGCAATATCTCTTGTTTATTACTTTTAAAAATAGTTTACTATCTATGCGATGAAGAGTTTAAATTTAGGTAGAGTACTTATTTACATAAACCTATTTTTTTAAACTTTTGAAAAAATTATTATTTATTATGTAAAATTATTTTTTCATACTCATGCAAACTGAAACTAAAGGGGCTAAGTTTATATTGATCCAAACTTCTTCTAGCAAGTCAATATTAGCCCTCTAACTTTTGACATATACATTTCAGTTTTGGCGATTTAAAATTATATTTTAATATAAACTAATTATCTTAATTTTGATTAAAATAATTTTATTAATTTGATTATGTTAATATTATTAATAAAATATATAAATGATTTTTTTGAGTTAATAAAGTACTTATTTATGTAAATAAAATACTTAATTTTGATTAAAATTAATTTTATTCATTTCAATTTATCGTCAATTTAAAAATTATCAAAAAAATTAATTTTTCAGTCATAAACTAATTAATATTTTTAAAGATAATTAGTTTATATTACAACTAATTATTTTAATCGAAATTAAGATAAGCTGGTAGGATGGCTAGTTGTAAAGAACAGTGAAAAATAAGCTGGCACGTGGCAAGTCAACGTCCACTGAAGTCCAAAAGCAGCAAAGGAAGGGGGAAACATCACATCCCAAGATTTTCCATATATATATATATATATATATAAGTCGGCATAGGCTTCCAACTTCATTAAGAACCCCTCAAAATCCTCCATTATCTGTGCGCAAACAGCTCCAAATCCAGCTTCTGGTTCTGAGTTCTCTTGCTCCCAATGTTGCAGACTGTGCCGTCCCTTTCCATATTCGCCTGCGTCGACGGCGATGGAGATGGGGAGCAGAGGATTCAGAACAGCGAGAACTTGGAGGCAGGAGAAGATGGGCTCCATAGAACCGTCACCATCGGAGACGGCATCGCTGACGCCGCCGGAGGCAGCGATTTCAGCTTCGTAAGCGGTAAAAAGAATCTAATCTTGATTTGATTTCACAGAACCCGTATATCTGTATGGAACCGTTTATTATATATCTGTTTGCATTGTTTGCTGTACTGTTCCAGAATTGATTCTGTGCGCTTGGTGTTCTTCATGTTTGAATTGGATCGGAAAGCCTAATCTTGAATCGATTTTAGGCAGAAATGGGCGGCCACGCATTGGAATTTGAACTTATAACTTATTTTCTCTGCTCGAGTACCACTTGAGGAGAAATCGAAAGTGAAGAAAAGGATTGAGCTTATAAGCACCAGGAAGTTGTTCTTGAGATAGTGGATGGTTCTGGGTCGGCTTCTCGATTTACTTCATGCTCACTAGTCCTGCATCAAGTTGCAGCATCTGCAGGGAAAATTACCTCGTAGACATTCAGAATAATGAAATATAATCGTAGTGAGTGGAAATCGACTACGGAGAGCTACCTCGATCGATTAACAGAGGCGAGGTTAAATGCAAGTTTTAATGAAAGAGCCTATATTAGACATAGATATATGGAGATTATTAAAGGTTAGGTGAGGATTTTTCGTCTGTCCTCACTTTCTGGATTTTTTTTAATAGGAAACGGAAACATGGATTTGATCAAGGAGGAGAAAGAAGAAGACGAAGATATAAGGCTTGATTTGGTTCACAATTTGGATTCTAGACAAGAAGTTGAACCAGTCAGCCCTCCTATGTACCTTGCGACAGGTCTCGGGATAGACAGCGTTGATTTTGGTAGCAGTCTCGAGCTGGTTCTGCCGAAATTTGATGGAGATGAAGACATGGAGGAGTATTATAAAAGGATGGTTGATGATTTCCCATGCCACCCATTTTTCTTGAGGAAATATGCCCAAATTTTGCAGGTTTGACTGGTTTATTTATGTAGAACCTTGTACATTTTAATTATCCGATAAAGCTTAAGTTTTGACATAACTGCTGCTGTTCCTTAATGAGGAAAATCTAGAGGCCTTTGGACAGCAGTTATGATCTAGGTAAGGTAGGAATATAGATCACAAGAATTTGAAATAAAGTAAATAAAAAGGGGTAAAATAGGGGATTGAATGTACCTTACATGGTATACTGTCATATTTTATATATTGGACTGGACCAATAAGACCAGGAATTTGAATCCCTGCTATTCTTGTCGGCAAAAAGACCAGAATAGGCGTGCCAGTTCATCACATGAATTGGTATTTGTTTAAGGTAAACTTATGAATATCTTTTAATGATTCTCGTTTTCAATATTTGTTATACTGATAAAACCCTTATGTAACTTACGAAAGAATAGCTTGGCCTGTTTGATGTTTGGTCTGGCTTTGAAAACTACTACTAAAACTCACAAGAACAGTCGATGAATTACGATTGTACGTTTTACTTTTGTATCCCTTTCCTCGTACTATTTGAGTATATGAAAAGTTGTAATGTTAATTGGGAGACGTACATCTCAGGCTCTATATATGATGTGAATGAAACATGTTGATCTGCAGTCCAAGGGAGATCTAGATGTTGCTGAGGATTACTTCTTCCGAGCTACCTTAGCTGATCCAGATAGCACCGAAATATTGCTAGAGTATGCACAGTTTGTATGGGAGGTCCGTCATGACTGCGAGAGAGCTCTCACCTACTTTGAGCATGCAACTCAGGTTGCTCCTCAAGATAGGTGAGTACTGTTCTGCATCAAACTCACTTCATTTTCTGGTCGAATGCTCGATGTTTCCTTATAGCAATCAGAGTAACTTGATCTTCTTATGTCCTCTTTTCCGATGCAAGTCCAGCTCAATATGCACATGTACGTCTTAGTGTGCACTTGAATGGAAGTGTCACAGTAATTTTAATGAATTACCAGTGGACCTATCTAGTCGATGCTGTTTGATTAAACAGTTGAATCACCCATTCAAATTAAAGTACACATAATGAATTCACAGTCAAAGTATGTATTCGATTAAACAGTCAAATTACCTGCTTACTCATGCACCTTAAAATGGTCTCATCTGCGCCAGTTGCTTTAGTTTTTGTTTGTTGAGCAATACAGTTTTTCTTGATTTAAGGGTCAAATAAGGACTAGAAGCTGTAGTTCATAAGCTCCTTCATATGTAACTTGGTTTTTGGTCTCAGCAATGTTCTGGCTGCATATGCTCGATTCGTTTGGCAAGAAGAAAGTGAGAATGAGGCAGATGGGGGACAGGTTCCTCACAAGGTGCTGCTTAACCTTCAGTTAATCTTAACTTTTGTTCCTTATTTGGTTCCCTTTGTCTTCTTCTTTACTTATATGAATAGATCATGTCACAATTTGTGAACAGAAAATTCGGGATGGCTTAAATATTTCAAATACTGGAGAAGGAAAGGAAAATCAACTCTCAAATCTTGCAGTTGACCCTGAGAATGGCTTCAAAACAGAAGAAGATTACAAGAGGTTGATTGAAGAAAATCCCCAGAACCCATCAGTCCTGAGGAACTATGCTCAGTTCCTTCATCAGGTCAGAGTTCCTCTTCATCCAACATTCTTTCTTGTTAGTTACTGAAGAGATACTTCATGTTGGTTTACTAGTTTCCCAATCAGCATAAAAGGATACACATAGTCAGAATACTTTCGGGATTAGCCGTTGATTGAATGCCTTTACATTTAGTGCCTTTCGTTAATTCAACTCTTGTCGTTATATTGCTTAGTTGTAATTTTTTCATCCGAGGAAACAGTCCAAGGGGGATCACGAAGGAGCCGAGGTAATGTACTCACGTGCTATTGAAGCTGATCCCACAAATGGTGAAGCATTAGTGATGTACGCGAAATTGGTTTGGCAACTTCATCATGATTTTCATAAAGCTTCATGTTTCTTTGAGCGAGCAGTTGAAGCGAGCCCTCAAGATAGGTAAAAGTTTCTCTGCAGAGGTTACTAATGCTGACAGACCTTAAACAGGAGAGATTTCATTTTTTTTCCTCTTTTCTTTTTCTTTTGAATGAAGAAAACAAGGTGAAAATTGCTTGGAGTGCAATTTTGTTCGATTAGTTGATGTCTTGAGACCATAATTGAATTTTCGTCGTGTCTCCAACTGAGAAATATGAAAATCTTAGAACAACTATACAGACCTCAACGGACTTAAAAGTCACTCTGCTGAATTCGTTTTGCTTTTTTGTTGTTTGCAGTCAAATCCTTGGAGCGTATGCAAGTTTTGTTTGGGAGACGGACAAAGATGAGGAAGAAGGGCAAGATCATGTCCATGAGCTCCCTCCTCTCGATGAAGCAATTAGTACTGTGATTACCTAGATACAGAATTCAGTTGTCTGTGCTACATATCAGATGAACAAAAGTGTTCGAGCAATTCGTTGGCTACTTGATCATGCTTGGGCATTTAAGTGAGAAGGATCACCTGCAGCTGCCCAGATGTACACCTAGTGAAGAAACAGGAGTTGGTTTCCCCTCCAATATTAACTCGATAGGAATTGAAAATAATATGTACCAGGTGTTTCACTTTCCGTACAACGAACTTCCTTGTGCCCAACTAGTGATGCCTTCAAATGGGCGCCTCGTGTATAGTACTTTGTTGTTCAGACATTGTAACTAAGGAAAATCAACTGACAAGAAATCGGATTCTGTATGTTTGAACTATAGACAGCATTTCGGAAATTCCCACGAGAAGTAAATTAGACACAGCATACATTCGTCTTTTTAAATTGAATCTGCAGACAGTATGCAGTTGATCTATACAGTGAACAGATCAGAAACAAACTCAATGTTCCAGATTTTATGGAAATGCTTACAGCATATTCATCAATCAAAGAAACATGGATTCGGAAGCTCAGTAATTATCTCAATTTGCTCTGATAATGAACAATATCTTTGTAGGTGAACGTACAAGAATTAAGCTGGAGCAAGTCGACGAAAATTCTATTAGCAGGGTACGACGAGTCGATGACCCTTTTTGATTGTGATATCATGTACTCAATTTTTTATTTTTGCCGACCTCATCGACACCTTCCCCAGAATGATCCATACTTCAGAGTTTCGCTCTACGATTGCTTTCCTTGGGCTAGACTCACCCTCATTGCCCGCCCTTCCAGCTCCTACACGACCGAGCAGAGCTTGAGATCATAAGATGGGTAAGGAAATCGGAAAAATAAGACAGAGGGTGAAAGAATTACCACTCCATTTAAAGACTCGAGGGCCGTTTCCATCTCTGACCTTGTCTCATAGCACACAAAACCGTAACCACGGGACCGTCCCGTCTCCCCGTCATACAGAACTCTCGCTCCAACCACATTCCCGTATTCCTGGAAAGCTTTTGTCAGACTTTCTGACGTGACAGACCAGGAAAGGTTCCCAACGAAGAGCTTGTGGTCGGTCTCCGGGTAAAGAGGCTCTTTCGGCTTAGGTTTGTCCGAGAAATTCACCCTCAATGTTCTCCCAAGGTACTCCTGAGAAATCGAGAAATAACCTTCTTAATATACACTTTAACCTGTACAGGAAATTGAAAGTAAGAGACGGATCCTTACACTCCCGTCAAGATTCTCAATAACGGCATAACAATCTTCGACACTGCTCATTGTCACGAATGCAAAGCCTCTGCTTCTGCCAGTCTCCCGATGGTAAAGGACCTACAAACATATGCCAAAGCAAGGTCAAGAAAATTTGTTTCACTGAACTATATGAAGCACTTTTACATGCTCATGCTGCTCCCCCAATGAATGCATAAACAAGAAAGATGCTTGCTCGAGGGCCGAGTCAAGCAAACTGAGAACAACCTAAAATAGCAGTATAAATCCGAAAAATGCTCGCGAAGGAACTTCGAGATATGAAGGACTCGAGGCTTCTAAGGAATAATTATTGAACAAAATATGACTAATTAGAAAGCCTACAGTAGAGTGCCATACAATCAGTTAATGATCAGAGTGCAGCAGATTGATCGAAGGAGAAAAAGAAAATCAGAATCTGAATGAATCGAAGGGGTGAAAAAGATAGACCTCGACAAGCTCGGGACTCGCGTACGGTTGAATGATACCAGCCAATTGAGCACTGTCCACATTGTAGGGCAGATTCCCAAAGTAAAGCTTAGTGCTCACAGTGTTCTCAGGCTCAGCCGACCCAGCCTCATCCGCGACCTCTGCCTCTGCCTCAGCTGTGGTGGTAGCCGCTTCTTCCTCTGCCACCGCAGCCGATACCCTCAGGATCCGCCACTTCCGGGAGACAAACCGAATGGAGATCGGTTCACTCAAGTGGCCGTTTGACAGCGATGCTGCTATGGGGGTGACTTGGAGTGGCAAGATTCTTTGGTGGGCAAACGACGGGCAGTTCCTGGACCTTGTGATGCATTCTCTAAGGGGGCCGTGGATCGAGGTGAAGGACGAGCTTATGGCGGCGGTGGCAGTGGCGGCGGCGGCGGCCATAGTGGTGGTGGAGGTGGCCGTGGTCGTGGTGGAGGGGGAACCTGTGGTGGTGGTTTTTTCAGTTGGAGGAACAGAAGTGGGTAAGGCTAGAGCTTTGGGGAGTGCTGACGTGGGCAGATTTCTGACCAGTAGGAAGAGGAGATGTCCAAATTGGGAGAAATTATTAGATGAACTTAATCCACCACGTCATATATGAATCAAGCACTAAATGGACGACACGTGTAAAGATGGGCCCATAAAATATTTTAAGTAGCTCCCAACCTTTTAATTCCGTTAGAATAGAATTAGCGATCAACCCCGACCCATTATCCCTCCTATTTCTCCCTGCTTTCCTCACGCGCCTCCACCTCCATCTCTTTACCATTGTCGGTGCTTGTGTAACATCCCAAAATATTTTTACCTGCTTGTATATGTATATTTTATATAAACGTAAGTTGATTAATTTTATCACCAATTTCAATTGGATGACTTTATAATTTCCATTGATTTCATGGAGATGAGATCCAAAAGCTTTTTACATGTGCCAAACAACGTTGAAGCTTAGTCATTTTGCCATAAACTCAGCAATTTCACCACAGCTCAAGCTTTTCCATTTCACTCCACCGCCGGACTCTTTCTTTAAATTAGTTTGTGTTCATTCTTTCGCCCGTTTCATTCATTTCGTCCATGGCACAGAACGTGAGGGAGAGCTTGAGTGAGCTGCCATAAAAATTTTGAGAGGAAAGATTTGATAAAAATAGAGAACGGTCGGTTTTCGATATTTTGATGTTTGGAAATTTGTCAATATGAATAATCTATTCTTAATTTGATATTTTTTTTATCGTGATTATAATTGATTGTTCAGAACTGCATTGTCATGATCATGTCAGTATCACGAATCATGTATGTATTTTTATATTATCGATCACGATATTTGAAAATAAGATAGTGATGTTTGAGTTGTGCAACTGAGATTGATGGGAGTTAGTGAGTCATGTAACGCTCTGAACCAGTTGTAAGTCAAGCAATAGGAAATGATTGTCTGGAACAGAGAGGCTGTTAGTGTATAGTCACTACTATGGTCGGGAGTTGGAAATGGACACAGGAACGATCTGAGTTCTGGAGATCTCGATAATATTTTTATAATATTATTGAACCCGTATTATGATCCGACTAATTTAAATTGTGATTATTCACTGGACTTCAAGCTCACCCTCACAGCTGTTTTACTGGTCAAAATAACGATGGAACTGTGGCATTTTATTCTATTTTTAGTCGTTCCATCAAGATTGTAATTTTTGAAATACTATGTATATTTAAGGAAATTCATGTATATTCATCTTATAAAAATTTCGGATCTTATAGCTTGGGCTTCCGACGACTCTCCCCCTGCCGCTGCTTGGGTTTTCGACGACGTTGGTTGTCGGAAGCAACAACTCTTCGTTATCAACGCCGTCGTCGTCATCATTGAAACCTCGACTCTTTCAATTCTGCAATCTCCCCCTCCTCCTCTTTTTCCTCTCTCGTTGGATCTTTGAGATCCAAAAGATTCGAACTCGTTGCAGCAGCTAGGAGCCTAGGAGCTCGTCACTGAATCCAAGACCTTAATTGCCAAGTTCAGGGGAAGGGAAGGAGGCTCGGGTCTAAGGCCAAAAGTGTAGAAGCATTGGCGGAGGGGAAAGAAAAAAGGAGGAAAGACAGAGAGATCGCATTACAGGGGTTACACTGGAAGGCCGAAGTCGCCGACGGGGACGGAAGGTGGGAGATGGGACTGTTTGAATAGAACGGATGAAGGGGAGAGAGTGTATAGACTCAAGACTGTGTGTAGTGAGGAGCTTGTACGGCTGCGCCCTGAGGGAATGAGGAAGAAAGAGGGGAGAGAGGGAGAGTGAGTTGAAGCCAATTTGTAAAGGATGAAAAATTAGAAGTTTTTTGAAATACTTGGTGATATCGATTAACACGTGTTACTCATTTCGTAGACTAATTCATAGATGACATGGTGGAATAAGTTGATCTAATAATTTCTCCCAAATTGGGATGAGAGATAAGGTAAGATAGTCTCACTACTCTCCTCACTCTTTTTTTTTTTCGTTCGTCTTTTTTTTTTTTGGTTAGGCTTCTTCTGTTTTTTTTCCCCCTTATAAGGATAGTGTTCAGAATTTTAGGCCCACATCATGGTACTTTTTTTAATGTCTTGTGCGTAAATTTTTCATGGGAAAAATACCCTAACCCCCCTAACTACAGGGCGGGGAAGAATCGCTCCCCGAACTAAATTGTGAGAACATTTGCCCCTTAAATTATATGGTCGAAGGTAAATACCCCTTCCTATCTATATTCTATCAAATGTAGATAAAAATGTACAAAATTTAACAAATAAGTTTGAAATTTAAGATTATGATGAAAGAAACTGAGGTGGAGCATTTTAAATTTTGAAAGTTTCCTTTTCTAATAATTTTATATTTTCAGTTAAGTTTGACAGGAAATTAGACGAGAGGGCCAGATGTGCCCTTGACATAATTTAGGTGGCAAATGTTCCTAAAGACTAATTCGGGGGGCAAATCTTCCTCTGCCCAATAGTTTACGGGGTTTAGTGTTACTTATCCAAAGTTTCTTACTTACAACAAAATAGATAGATAGATAGATAGATAGATAGATAGATAAATACGTTAGGAAAAACTTCTTCCTTTAAATAGAACTGTTTTTTTTTTTTTAAGAATTTCAAATCACCATGATACTTATTTTCTTCTCTTTTTTTGATAAGCTTATTTTCTTCTCTTTTGTTTTGGTCTCGAGGTTGCCTCCCTCCACCACCCACCCTGGCCTTGGTTGGGTGGCGGCAAGTTGTCGAAGGGATGCTTGAAAGGAGAGTAGACAGAGAATGGGAAATATATTAACTAAGGAGATTTTGGAAATCAGAAAAGTTTTTAGGGATTATTTTTTCTTGGCTAGTACCCTTGAAAAGAGCAGGTGAGCCATCCTTAATAAATAAACTGGTAAGTTGGATTTGACCTTATTGAACTTTGTAACTGATTACATGATTAAACCTGCCTAAACTTCTTATATAGTGATCATCCTTTAAAGAGATAAATTAATTTTTTGAAACTTAGAGGGAGCTGTCTAGATAAAAATCTCTCTTCTCAATTTTTTGTACGAATCATCGTAAACGAGAGATTTAGATCAAGGTTACAGTTGGCTGAACTACAATGTATTGAACTACTTCGCTGGTCTAGTTTCCTCTTCGCTCTTTGGTCTATTGTGCACACATAATTTGTTGAAGACTAATAAAAACAGTTGCAAATACCTATGAGGGTGAGAAAGTAGGTACGAACTCGACATTGTAAGTTGAAAAAGAAAATTGCAGTTATATTAATGCAGGTATTTTGGTCAGCCCACTAAACATCAACCATCAAGACGAGTCTGATAAGGTCGCGTCATATATTAAGTTCGAGTAGACTTGCTGCACGTTAAATAAGTGATGGTGTCCTCTGTGGCCAACCGCATGGGAATTGTCACAACCTCTAATTTGTAGTTATCGAAGTGAAAGAAGTGGTGTTTAACAGCTAATAAAGGCCAGTCCACTATAAGAATCACACTTCTAACTTCTTAATTATCAGGCGGTGGCGTGTAACCGAAAAAAATAATTGTTGTTTATATCAAAGGTAAAATCCTACATTTAGCCTATAAAAATAAAAAAAATGCATTTAGAATTTTTTTTTTTAAAACTACATTTATTTAGAAGCAATGGAGTAGTTTCGAAATTCGTCGAGGTTCTTTTTTTTTATTGAATATTCAATATTTAATTTTCAAGTTTCTTGGTGCCATTTGAGAAAAATGCCATTTTACGGCCAAATGTGGTTTGGAGTTTGGACTGATTTGAGAAAAAAATATAATGATTTTAAAATCAAGATTCAAACATTTGATTCTATTTGAGAAAATCTGCAAATGTGGGTGATTATGTGGTCAGTTTACTCGTATTTTCAGTCCATAGGCATGGGCTTCCTGTCCCGGATAAGTCATTAACAGGGATCAGAACTACCTTAGCGCCGTTACCAAACACTCCGCATCCCGGCCATTCCTCTATGGTGCAAAATTAGGGTTTAAGGAACTCCAGGAATTCAATATTTGCGGGGTTTTAGGACTCTCCTTGGATCCATCAATTGAATCTCGCAACCATGTGGCGCGGAGCTAGATGGAGCTCGAAATCGATCGCCCGGCGCCTCTGCACCGCGACACGGCGCCGTGTCGAGGATGAGGGTGACTGGGTCTACTCGTCGGAGTGGTGGGGGACGGATTTCGACGGCCACACCGTCCTCCGTTCGACCTCCGATAAGGGAAATGGAGTCGTTTCCGTCGTCTCGTATCCTTCTTCTCGACCCGTTAGTCTCTCTCTCCCACTCTCTCTTGAGCTGCTTTCATGATCGTTATGAGCTGAATCGACATTTTGAGGCCTATCACTTAATAAGAAACAGTAGAGTGGCTTCAAGCTTCAATATTTATGTGCTATGAGTCTTCTGGATATGCGTCGAGGCTTATTTAAGAATTTTGAGGTCATGATCTTCACGGCAGTTCCTTGTACAAAATTAACATACAGTGTACTCTCGTTAAGTTTGGCTCAATTCAGAATATAGTTTTTTGGCTCTCAGTCAAATTCAAAAACTTTTCGAGAAGTTCGTAGCTTCAGGTTCTGGCTTCTTTCTTTTTGTGTAGGTTTCTACCTTAGGTTTATCATGTACCTGAGAATTGTTAAGAAGGATGTTAATTTATAATATTAACCGTTAACCCTCATAGATGCTTGCATAAATTCATCATTTTCCGCAATTGCTGGGCCCTTACCCCGCATAAAAATTTCTGATTGTTATTGGATGGTGAGCTGTTCCTTTGCTTTTTGTTTCACTTTGTCTCATGGTTATTCTTTCTTGTTTGCTCTAACACTGAGAGTTTTTGAGATTTTTGAAGTGGGTTTAGATTGCATCTGCTAACAAAGATGGTGTAGTGATTGTTGCAGAATCGAGTTAACTGGTCTGGAATGGAAAATTGGCTTCAGCAAAGATATGCAGAGTTACAACCTGGAAATAGCAATGAGGAACGTTTTAGGGTACTAGGATACCAGTGGCGTGTGCTCCGATTTAATGATAATACTCGTCAAAGCACTGTTAAGATAATGGCCGCCTATCGAGAGTCAGATCCTCGTTCTGTGTGCTTTATGCAGCAAGCCCATTGTTTGGCTGTCCCATGTAAATTTCTGTTACTTTTGCCTCTCAACTAACCGAATCTACTGGTATCTGCTGTCTCCTATTTGTTTGATTCTGTTTATCAATTTGAACAAAATAAGGGCATCGGGTTCCTGAAAAAGTCTCTGGGGTGGCTGAGGAGTGGAGGTGTTCAAGGAATATAGAAATAGGATTAAAGGCATTTTCTTACCTAATTATATACGGTAGGGAATGGTTCCCTGAACTTTTTTTTATCCCTAATTAGTCGGGAAACTTGATATTAACCAACACAAAATTGAAATGATCCAAGGTACTGTCTAGCCTGGAAAGTAAGATGGATAAGTTGAAAATGGGCTGCTCCTAGGAGATTTGTTCTTTTTCTTTTGTTTACTCAGTGATATCTCCTTAAAGTTGCTTGGGTAGAACCTTACTGTACAAGATACTAGACCTTTTCAAATGTATGATATCAAGATGTTATAAAAGAGTCAGCTTTACTGTCAAAGGGATGGGGTGGCTGTTGGTGAAATGGATGTCATTACAAGTGTCAATGGGCTATAAATAAAGCAGAGCAGATGTAAAATTGGATTATTCAAAGGATAACTGAATTAATTTTATTTCTTTTGTCTGTAATCTGTGGGAGCAGTTACTCTGGATATAGAATTTGAGTTATGCATTTCACTATTGAAGGCTTGTGTCCGGCTTGCCCAGGGGGGTCTGCAAATCTAAATGAACATTTTTTGAGTTCTAATTATTAAATTCAGTGTGCGAGGATGAGGTATATGTTCTCTTTGTTTCCAGCTACCATTTACCTAGTCTTCCTTAGTTAATCGTATTAATATTTTGAGAAAATAAGCTGAAAAATAGAGAAGGATCCTACAATTCTGTTGACATAATTTTTTTTATCTTATTAGGATCTTCAATCTAAGAGTGATTATGACCATAAAAGGCGGCTAAATGAAAGATTGTACATAAAAATCAACCTTGCTTATGGCAGTAATCTCTTGTATTTCCTATCTTTGACACCTGAGTTTTCTTTTGGATTTGGGACATAGATCTACACCTATCAGTTTGTTTAGTATGACAAATTGTCAGCAGTGCCATCTAATTCGTTGTTTCCACTCCATTCAATATCTTTTATATGCATCATCAACCGTTCTTATTAAATCTTTGTTTTATGCAGACCTCAAAAGCATGGTATCGGTCGGGCTGGCAACAATAGCAGCTTCTGATTATGATCTCACCGGTGCTGTGCTTGGGAAGAAATCCATGAATATCTTATGCATTGGGCATGGTGGAGGTAGCTTGCCATTGTTCTTGGCCAATAAAATTCAAGGTTCTCATCCACCTTCAGTTTTCCCACCACCACCCCAAAACCACCCCCCCCCCCCCCCCCCCCGAAAAAAAAAAAACCAACGCCCACCTTCCTTTTTACCTACCAATGGTGTAATCTTTATTGGCCTTTTTCTTCAGGGGCCAAGGTTCACATTGTTGAAATCGACAGCATAGTCATCTCAGCCTCTATTCAAGCAATGGGGTTTCCCGCTTTCTCCCTCATGAGTCCTTCAGGAGGTCGTGCTATTTCAAAACCTGATGACCTCGATCAAGTCCTATGGAAAGGTCTCCATGAGAGGCTCTTCCTCTTCGAATCTGATGCTGAGAATTTCATCCTCAACAACTCCACAGAAGAATTGTATGATATGGTGTTCATCGATGCCTATGATGGGGATGACATCTTCCCCCACAAGCTGTGGAACCCTCAATCCCCTTTCCTCCAATTGCTTAGCAATCGGATCCACCCAAGGCACGGGACAGTAGTGGTGAATCTCCATTCAGACTCAGACATTCGGGATCATGATGGGTCGATCCCATCAGTCCTTCAGCAGCTTCTCCCTATGGGCAAGTATTTATCTAGCGTTTGCAGGGCATACAAGGATGTCTTGGCTCTGTCCTGTGGTTCAGCATTTTTAGTTTCGGTTCCTTGGGTCTGCAATTCATCCCTCGTGGTGAGTAGAGGTCTTACTGATCGTAGGGGCTTGCTGGGTAAAAGGGATAGTGCTGTGGAACATCTTGTATCCAAGTCTTTTGAGGTTGAACATCTCTTGGACTTGCCATTTTCGTGCTTGGAGTATATAAAGAGGAATTTCATGTTTGTCGATTAAATCTCAATGAGTTTTATATTTCTGCGTTTCTAAAAATTCTCCGAAAGTTGAAGGTTGCCTTCATTTCAGATCATTGAATTCCAAAACAATGTTCTATTCTGCATCTTATATTCCATTATTCATCGTATTGCGTTGAAGCTCTTATCGCTGTGGATATCATCCAATTTAGGACAAGTAAGGTCCAAACTTTCGACCTGGGCAAAAATTACAAATCGATTGTACCTCTTGATGTCATCGAGTGCGTCATATACTGTAAATGGTGAGATAAATTACGCCCAAGTATACTGGATGTTCATCCTGAACAGTTTTACAGCCGCACAGACCTGACATATACATGTAAAGAAGGCAGTATTCCATAACATTCTTATCTACTCTCTCTATCTCAAGTGGCCCCATTTAAACTATTGTCAATATCTATACGACCCCCTTATTCTGTATTTATCTACTACAACGCGATCCCGGCTACCCTCTGAGTCAGTACCGCATCTTGATACCACCTAATTGTGGCACCTTCACTCCTGCCTGATCACTATGGTTGAGTACGTATGTAGTATTCAGCTGGAGACATACTTAGCCTCGCAAAATTGTACGGTTTCTTCTCGTTCGGAAGTGTTGGATGGAAAGATGGTTAGATCCATGACTGGATGGAGTAGCTGCATTTGAAGGAATTCACCCCACTTATGTGAGCAAAGATGTCTGAAGAGTCCATTGTGTCGTCATCTTCCTTCACCCCTACCTGTTAATGTAGAACAAAACCAAAGCAACAAATGAGTGATTGGATTGATGTAATGGTGAGAGGAGGTTTGTTCTTAATATATCACGTATTTCTGCAGACGAGTATTGTTTTTTAGAATCGAAAATTCTATAATGCCTCCTGTAACCGTCAGATCAACTTTTTGTGATGTGAGTCCTACAAAAGAAAAGATAATCTAAGCTACAAATGGGCCCCTCTAAGGCACCGAACAAGCAAATGAAAGCCAAGTTGTGCTTACTTCATCATCATCATCCTCTTCATGACTGCTAGAGTTGGGTCTTTGGGTGTCCCCGAAGTCGTCGTTCTTCGCAAATCTGCCCCTCACCCTTGGTCTACTATCAGCAAGTGTCTTGCGGCATGCATACTGTCCACATATAAGCAAACAATAGAACTGTTTTAACTTGTTTATACAAATACGGCAAGCGCACGGGAGCTTAACTATCATTACAAGAAAGTTTGGCTGAGGAGACGCTTCATAAGAGATGCACCAAAGTGCATCCGAATATAACAACAGATGAATCTATCTTCATTCTTCAGCGACGCATGATTAATGGCGGCTCTGAAGGACAACGCAAAAGCGACGCAACGGAGTGGTGTCGCTGAAGTTGCCCTCTCTAAATTCTTAGATCATTATATCGAGGCACATTGTGATAATTACCTTGATTTTCTTGCTGAAATTCCTCTCGTTCCTCTTCTTCAAGTAACGGTGAATCTTCTCCTTCCTCTCTTCAACTGAGAGCTTGCCAACTTTGAAGGTCGGGTCCTCGAAGGCTGACATCTCAGGAGGCAGAGGCGTGGTCGGAGTACTTGCATTCCCATTGAGAAGCTTTTGGCTCTCGATGCTAAGTGCCTTCCAAATATAACAAACAAATAATGCAAATTTAGCAAACTAATTTCATTATGCATATCTATCTAAGTAAAAGAAGAATATGCAGTTTCTGTATATGTTACCTGAATATCTCCGGGATTAAATATCTGCGGCTTCGAATCTGGATAGTAAAAGCCACCTCCATCTCCCCGGTAATCCAGCTTCTGAGGCTGCAGAATATTCCCAGGGAAAATCCCAGAAGTATCGGCACAGAATGCAACGTTCATGTTCCCTCCAGGTCCGGGCATGAAGGTCGGATTGGTTGGGGGAAGAAAAGTACTGCAAGGAGCCGAAGATATGCATTCCTCGACGATTGATGGCAATGGGGGGACCATCAGAGGCCCCATCAGATCTGAATTAGGATAAGGAGGGAGACCATTTGCAACAACACTGGTTAATGGCATCTGCGATTGTGGTGAAGAAAAGTCATCGAATTGGTCCTGTTGAGTGTTTGTGAATTGAGCAGGGGAGACGTAGAATGGAGAAGAGGTTGAGAAATCAATCGAGGCAGATATATCATCAATCTCTTCTTGTGCATCGAATATCGCAGGGAGGTTCCCGTTGTTAGTACTATTGTTGATGTTGTTGCTGCAGCTGCTATCATTACTGCTTTTGGGGATGTCTTCGTCTTTCTGTAACAAATTAGGATCGGTCATCCGGTTGGAGCTTTTGTCGTATAAGCAGTTGCTATGTGGAAACGAGCTAACATCGGAATTCTGTATGTTTTCTGGGAATAACTCAGAGTTATAATACTCAAGCAGTTGAACACTAAGAGGGGACGAAATTTCTTCCTGCAATAAGTAGAGTCCACCGTAAGGAAACTTAGCTAAATTTTCTTTTGGACGAAAGAAAAGGAAAATTGATCATGATTGTATGCACATATTCTCGGTTCTCTATTGCCACAATTAATCGGTCACGGGACAACTTATAGATCATCAAAAGTTTTCATAAAAACATACCTCAGAAGAAAACTAATCTATGATTTTCTAATCATCAAGATTAGGTTCCTCAAGTACCTTAACAAAAGAACGACCATATCATAGTTACATGTCGTCTAACCTATAGAATATGAACATGTACACCTGCTATGATTTTGTACAATACGGAGATAGAACTATCGAGTTTAGACTCAAGTGTGAATCCAGTCGAGGATATTGGAGGACTTTCTAGGGGCGTGCGCTATACTATGACTGTGTTCTTTCGAAGTCCTCTCAAATGCTCAAATAATGAGGGGAGGAATCCAATTTGTATTAACGCTAAAAGAGGCTGAGGAAGGTCACACTTATTTTTAAAGGCCAGCTAATCTTCCTAGGGGAATGAACTTTTAGGTTGAAAACGACAGTCCCCTTAGATAAAAAGTTCATATGTCTTTTTCGATCATGATATAGAAGTTGTGCGGCTCCTCATTTTATTTGGCAGGCCCTGTCAAGCTACATGTCGCCTAGAATATGTGTGTAAGCTCATCATGAAGAATATAACCACCTTTAAGAAGCGTAGGAAAGCCGATAAAATGCTTTTGAAAGTCCTATAGTTCGTCGTCGAGAATATGAGACATTGACACTACATCATTGCAGAACATCCACATATGATAAAGATGAACCTTGGAATACAAGATGAAAGATAAGTTACACAACTGAAAAGAAATTACCATTAATTATGGTAAGAGAGGTTGCGTGCATAATTTGTTCAAGGATTTCAAACAAAACTCAATAGAGAACAGAATATCTAATATAAAGTGTCATAGATAAAACAAACAAGAAAAGGAGGATGAGGAACGAAAATTCTCGATGCATTTGCATGAAGGCAGAAAAAAAGAAAAAAGAAAAGGGACTCGTAATTAAACTCCAAACAAAAGTGAGCGACATCGTTCTTATTGGTCCGAAAAAGTTTGACCGACATTCAAACAAGTACCAAAAGATGGTATAAGGAAAAGACATGCAGGCCAAGAGCGTTAGCTAGATAACCGAAAAAAAGAAGAAGCGGTAGGGTTCCGATAATGTTTTACGTACAATTGCGAGCTCCTCTTCCCGACGAGTCGTGACATCCTCCACCATCTTTTATCTCTTTTGGCCTCAAAAGCTCCTATAAGCTTTAGTCCTTCGTAGCAAAACAAAAGATATCACTCAGAGGTCCCTTTTTTTCTTCACCTCTTTGGCTCCAGCTAGTGAAAGAGATAAAATCTTCAATGGAGTTATGCAAAAAGCTTCAACATATCATCAAATTCTTGCAAAAAAGTAAAAGAAGGCTGTAGATCGAGGAAGAGAGAACAATGAGATGGTTTGCTTTTGGTTGAGAGATGGAGCTATGAAGGAGGAGGATACGAGGTGTCGAAGCTAGCTCTTTCGTGCTATATATAGAAAAACATCTGTGTGTACGAGTTGTCAACCCGGCACTTATGTTTCGTCAACCCGAAAGTCAAGGCTCACCACGCACCTCTTATATTAATTAATTTCTACTGAATTTTTTTAAAAAAAAATTGTAACAGAAAAAGATTGAAAAAATAAATAAATAACTTCATCGTAACTTCTTCATCCCCTTATTTTGCATGGGACTGACGTGGCACTCCGTGCTGACTCAGCTAAAAATTAGTTTGACCGGGTCTTAGTTTACCAATTTCTCCTAATAATCCCACTTTCCAATTCCATGTACTTTATGGCAATATATATTCCAAGTACCTTATGCATGCACGCTATCATTAGATAATGAAATTACTGGGGACCTGTTATACTTTTAAATAATATGTCGTTCATACCAACAAAATTTAAAAATAAAATCAGCAAAGAAACTTTTACCATTTTCGGTTTATGATAAAAAAAAATAAATTTGGCAAAAAAAAATTGTGAAGTATTGACAATTTAAAATATAGTTGCAAATTGTATTATTTATAGCCAAAAGTAATTCGAAGTTGACGATCATAACATATATGGATAGAACTTATAAAGGGGTCTCAATTAATTCTTTTTGCCTCTATAATGTATATATACATAAATATATATTTGATATACATTATTAGTTCTAGAAAATAAAAAATTAATTTTGCAAATAAAAATTAAAAATAATTAAATAAAAAAAAGAAGCAATAAATAGGCCGGGGTGGCTAGGGCCAACCCCGGCCACCGCCGCTTCTACCGAGATTACTGATAGTCCCTCAAGTCCTTATTAATCTAACCGAAGGAGAAGAAATACGAGGGCAATGAGGGCCAACCATCGGCACCCCATTGCCCCTAGTGGGGGTCGTCAGCACCCTTTAAGGGCCTCGACAACCTTACCAAGAGTAGTGATTGGTGGCGGTGGGTCCAGCTTCCTGTTCCCTCTCAGCTTGATATTCAATTTTTCTCTTAAATTCTTGGAATTAAGTTTATTATTTGAATTTTTAAAAAATAAAAAAGCAAATAGAATTAATTGGACGAAAAATATTCAAAAATATATGCCTAAATTTTTAATGAATATTTTTAATATTTATGATTTTTAATTAATTTTCCCATATCTTATTTGATAATATAATTAACTAGGCCAAACTTCTCTGCCTTATTGCAAGCCAAAACGGGTCATTCGATTAATAATTAATTGAAAATTTAACTTAATTTTATGATATTTGATCTAATCCTAGAATATTAATTATTTATAAATTTTAAACGTTCAAAGAAAAGATCAAATTCTAAAGCATGATTGATTTGTCAATAATATATATATTGGAGATGTCTCGCATTAAGCCCATAAAACCTGAAGAATCGAAGATCCGATAAGTGGCGACTAGATTGGTCAAAAAGAGAAAGGGGCAATATATTTCTTATTTTCTAGGGATTTCGTTATATCTTTTCATATTTGAAGAGTGAAGTATTCCTAGGAATATTAGGGATATTCTTAGGATGTTTTTAGATTATTTAAAAGGAAAAATATATATTTCTCAAAGGGAAGAATATTCTAGAGTGATTTAGGATATATTTGAGAAATGAGAGATCTTGTATTTATATATAAAGAGTCAGTCTTGTACTCAAGGGTAAAACATATGAGGAACGTTGAGTGTTGAGTAAGATATTTCGGGAATTCTCTTGGGAATATTTTCTTTATAACTCTAGGATTTAAAAGTGAGAAAGGTGAGAGAACTAAGAGGTCGGAAAGACTCTTCTCGGTGAGGTTAGGTTTGGTAAGGGGGCTTGGGAAACATGAGCGATATCTCGGTAGTAATTTCCGATTTTTGGATCTACTGGATACTTTTGCTCTGTCCGTAAATGCTTCCCTCCATTTAAGGGCTTTATTATGTATATTTGGTGTCATTATTTTTCGATTTATCATTATTATAATCTCGTTTGGACGTCGTTGGAGCAACGATTGGTATTAGAGCATAGGTTTTTGAGCTATTAAAGATGTTGGGCGAGAGGTTCGAGGCAAAGAAATTTGATGGGACGAACGACTTCGAATTGTGATAGATAAAGATGAAGGCTTTTGCTAGTTTAGCATGGCCTAGAGGGAGTACTAGGAGGCAGACTATAAGAAGTCGGTCATGGCTAAGGTTCTTAACATGATCCAACTGAGCCTGTCAAACAAAGTCCTGTAGGAGGTATGTGATTTGGGCTTGGCACCGGAAGTTTGGAAAAAACTAGAATCGCTATATCTGCAGAAGTCTCTGACGGACAGGTTGTACTTGAAGCAGCGATTGTACAAGCTAAGATTGAGTCTGGGAACTTCTGTAGGTGATCCCGTGGACTTGTTCAATCAGATTGCTATGGATCTTGCTAACGTGGATGTCAAGATGGAAGATGAGGATCAAGCCTTGTTACTGCTATATTCTTTGTCAAAGTCCCATGAAAGCTTCGACGACACCATACTCTACGGGAGGACAAGCACCACCTTGGAAGACGTCAACGCGTTGTTGAACTCGAAGGAGTTGTAGAAGAAGGTGACCAGTAACTAGGGGAGCGATGGTGAGGGACTTATTGCAACGGGCAAATCGACTAAAAAGAAATCTCGTAGCAGGCGTTGGAAAAGGACTTGCTGGATTTGCGACGAGGAAGGCCATCTCAAGCGGGACTATCAAAGGCAAAAAAGTCAAGGCATCGACGAATATATGGATGACAAAGCGAAGGAGAATGAGGCATTTCCTCGGTTGCAGCGGATAGGAAGACAAGGTCTGTCACTACATAAGGTCGGTCTGGTACATCGTGGGTTCTCGATTTGAGTAGCTCTTACCATATTTATCATGATAGAGAGTTGGTTATCGCTTTTCAGTCAATAGAGGGTGGTAGATTCTCATGGCGGATAGTCAGACATGTAATATTATCGGGTCGGTTAGAGTTAAAATTGAGATGTATGATGGTAGTGAGATAATTTTATTAGATGTTAGGCATGTCCCAAGTATAAGGAAAAATTTGATATCGTTAGGAAGTCTTGATGCTTTTGGTTACAAGTATAGAGGCCAAGGTAGAGTTTTGGAGGTCTCGAAGGGAGCTCTCGTGGTGATGAAGGGGTGTTGTGGGATGGAATATATGTTCTGTAAGTTATAGCCAGTACTACTACAGAGTTCGAGAGGTTAACTCCGAAAGAAAAGTACTTGGGTGATCTCGGCCTTGACAAGATGGATGGGTGCAGGTTATTGCACTCGATCAGGAAGTCTTTGAAATTCCTTATTGATCGAGGTATTGCTTTTGATGAAGCTACTTTGGTGGAGTAATGTAGGAGCGGGAGCCGAGGACAGGTAGAGAAACCTATGAAGAAGGTGGAGTTCATGGTGGAAGACCCGGAGACTCTTGAGACTCAGCCTATGATGGTAGAGGATGTTCAGATGGGAAGGTCTAAGCGGAGGCAACATTCTCTATGGAATAGTTCGCGAACAGGAGACATGCAAATGGAGCATTTTAAACCGCGAGATTGCTTCGAGCTTACGGGATTGGTGGTCTCAGGCAATGCTGAAGTCGGGGATACGACTTGTAGATGAGTTAACTTTGGAGCATGCACAAAAGGAACGTTGAGCAAGCTCGACACCTCGGAGAAGTTCAAAGGTGGCTTAGACTTGAGTGGCACGCGTTCAAGGTGAGGTGGAGCCCGATAAGGGCTATGACAGAGCAGTCAGGTGGGTGGCTGATCATGTTTGGCTAAATGTGAGCCAAGGTGGAGATTTGTTGGAGATGTCTCACATTAAGCCCGAAAGACCGAAGAATCGAAGACCTGGTAAGCGGTGACAAGATCGGTCGAAAAGAGAAAAAAGACGATATATTTCCAATTTTCTGGGGATTTCATTGTATCTTTTGAATATTTGAAGAGTGAAATATCCCTAAGGAATATTAGAGATATTTCTAGGATATCTTTAGATAATTTAAAATGGGAAATATCTATATTTCAAATGGAAGAATATTCTATAGTGATTTAGGATATTTTTGAGATATGATGGATCTTGCATCTATAGGGACTGAGTCCTATACTTAGGGGTACCACGTTGCAAGGGATGATGAGTATTATGTGAGATCTTTCAAGAATTCTTCGGGGAATATTTCCTCTATAACTCTAGGGTTTTAGAGTGAAAAATGTGAGAGAATTGAGAGGTTGGGAAGACTATTCTCGGTGAGGTTTGAGTTGGTACAGGGAGCTTGGGAAACACGAGTGAGATCTCAGTTGTAATCTCCAGTTTTTCGATCTAGTGGATACTCCTACTCTATCTATGGATGTTTCCTTCCGTTTAAGGATTTTATCACGTACATTTGGTATCATTATTTTTTTATTTCTCATTATTCTAATCTCATTTGGATGTTTTGGAGCAACTATATAAATCATTTATAATTGAAACTTTCATATCTATTAAAAAATATGCACTTAAATTGTAATGAAGAATAAATATATAAGCAATGAAAGGTCATTTTATTAAATAAAATTAGATATTAACTTAATTGTATAATCATTACTCTTGAATTTCACCAGTCTTTTTGTATTTGAAACTTTGAGGATAGTTTCTTTATTTTTGAGAATACCATAACCATTTCTATATATTATAAATTTTTTATTATCTTTATGCTTAGCTAACTTACCATTTATCTTATGTCATACTTCATAAATAAAATAAAATAAAATAAAAATGTATTTCAATATAAGTAATAAATTTGCAGTGTCGATCTTCCGCCTGGCATTATTTAAATACCATACCTAATAGAGGTATGATCATTCATAATTTTATGGTTTTTTAGGATGTGAAATGAAATAGAAGCTTGAAGAGTTAATTTAGATAAATATTAATGATAAACATCATTTAAAAAATAAAAACAATATAGATGGTGGATGTAATGTTTGCATGTTAATATTATGAAAGCAATTTTATTTAGTGATTAAACAAAACTAACAAATATATTGTATCACGGGTTATATCGTCATTTATATTTAGTACATAATACTTGACTCATAGTTGCATCTATCCAAAATCTAATTCATTTTAATTTAATGTAAATATGTAAAATGGCATTTATCAAGAATCTTGTGTGTCGATATTGTAGAAATAATTTCGTTTTGTCATTAAGCAAAACTAACAAACATATTGTATTACGTGTTATATCATCATTTAAATTTAATAGATAAAACTTGATTTATGGTTATATTAAGCAAAAATTCCAGTTTGCAAAATGTTATGCATCAACAAAAGAAGTAATGAAGTACTCAGCAAAACAAAAGAAATAATGAAGTGATTAAATTATTTTTCATAAAAAAAATATGAAAAAAATATGAAGAGTGGTTGAGGAGGAAAGTTGAAGAAAGGGGAAAGATTAGGGTATATGAAAAAAAAAATTACGCTTGGGGAACCAAACCAGATGCCTACACTAATAGGCGGAGGCGTTGCTTTACCATTACACCAACTCTTTTTCCCTCCCTTTTAAACTATTAGATTAGACAGTGTTCACTTTCCTGTAAAACAATAACAAAAAGTGAAAAATTTAGCGACGTTGCACCTATTCACTTCGGGAACAGAGGGATCCGTTTTAATTGTTTAAGATAATTTGTTAAAATTCATGGGATATCTTAAATAATCAAAACGGGTCCCTAAAAAAAAATCAAAATGGGTGCCTATCAATATTATGCCGGTTGCGTCCACCAATTTGACTTTTTAATTTCCTACTAAAATATTTTTTTTATTTTCAAAATTTCCCCTCATCTTTTTGTATTTTAATTTATGATCCATTATAAGTTTTTTTTCCTTTTCCTTCTCACATTTCTCGGTTACTTTGTTCTTCACCTTCTATCTATATCCTTGAAAATTACTTTGAGAATAGCATGCTCTGTTTGGCTACCCAAAAGAAGCATATCGTATTTACTTTTTAAATAAATTAGTTAGTTCTGATAATTTTAATTTATCCTTTTTTACTATTAATGGAAGTCTTTGCCGACTAAGGAGCTCAAGATCACTGGTGAGGTGATGACTAAGGAGCACGGAAATGAGAGACTGGACAAGAGAAAGGAAACAAAGAAATTTTGATTTTATTTTTTCTCTTCCATATATAGGCTTAATCATATATGCAATTTTGAGGAGTTTTAAAGTAACTATACAAGTTTCTTATAGACCAAAATTTCAAAAGTAAATTATTTACGTAATATATCGCATCTATATGGTTTATGCTTTGAATTGAAATCAGTTGTACGAATAATTGCTTAAAATTCAGCATGTCATAATTTTTTCGGTTACAAGAGAGATCCATATACAATGAAATATAACTCCTAAAAAGCTAATAAAGAGACAAAGAAGTCTCTCAACGAATATCGTACTTGAAATTTCTTAGTCACCAGACGAAAGCGTGTGTCACTGCACTGCACTACTTCTATTTGATAATATATCACTGCAGTATCACTTTGAAAATTGAATTGAAGTTATCATTCCTAACACATTGCCAAAAATCCTTTCTGGCCCACGGCATTAATTGACGGAGGCAACTTACCTAGTGATAATCTTACCATGGCATCTATATCAATTTTCTAAATAACTTTGATCAAACGATATCTTAAATTAAAAGTTTTTTCAAAGTAAGCAGAAAAGATACGAAGCGAGCTGCCAACCGCCATCGACTCCGACCCCAA